>NC_092321.1:21894393-22197424 GCF_036785885.1 Coffea arabica
ATCGAAAATCTAGGAAGAGAGCAAATTTTATCGACTTAATTTTGTATAGAATGTAAAGTTACAATTTAAAAAATGAAGAACAAAAGAATTTCATTTAATGAAATTTGAGAGACATTTTGAACAATTTTCAGTTTTAAAATTAAATTTGCTTAGGTCTCAAATTATCTGAAATTGTGTAAATAAAAAGGGAGAACAGCTTAAAGTGTTTGTATCTTTGACATATCTAGCTTTGAGAGCCAGTCTTTTTTTTTTGGCCTTTTCATTCTTATTTTTTTTTAAAAAAACCACATTAGCTGCCGGGCTTTGTAAGTCCAGCAGCCCAATATTTTTTTTTAAAAAAAATTTTGCCTGCACTATCATCATATCAGAGTATTATTTTTGTGATTTTTTTTTTACAATAATCAGAGGAATTGGCTCACACTGGAGGAGAATTGTCGTAGTAAGTAGCAGCCATGCCATTGGGTAGTTAAACTTAAACAGGCTCTTGCTCTTATTGGATGATTTCTCCATCTTTGATGTCCCTTGCCTCCTTGGACTTAAATTACTTTTTCTGAAACCACTATCGGTCCATCCTTTAGATAATGAGTGTATGGTTGGGAATGTTTGGATTGAGCCTTCCTTTCTATTGTAAACAACACTTTTTTAAAAAAAAAAATTTAAAAAAGTGTTGTTTCATGAAGTAATTAAACTTTTTTAAAAAAGTGTTACGAAATTTTCAAAGGTGTTACATTCCCAAATTTTCAAAGGTGTTACGAAAAGCAGTTCCAAAAGTTTTTCATTTCTAAGGGAAAAAAAATTAATGTAGAGCAATAATTTTGAAGAAACAATGGCATGCATGACCAAATTGGAAAAAAAAAAGTGATGGATCAGCCATGCATGTTACGTGGGGCACTTTCTTCTGCACCTTTGTGATAAGGATCCCAACATTTACTTCAAGCTACATTCAATCAATTTCCAAGCATTTGGGGAATTGCATCCCTGATTTGTAACACTAACATTTCAATAGCATTAAAATAGGTCAAGAAGCCCCCTTCTTTATGAACACTAAAAAAAATCCAATAACAAAAGAAAATATTAAAATCAACTGAAAAGAAAAAGAAAAGGAACATTGCACTGGATATAATGAATGCTACCAACATTGCACTGGATATAAGACCCTCGACTGTTATTTAGTTTAAATGTTTCCTTAATAATACGGCACAGCAACACAATTTTACATATTCTACGGGCACATTTTCAACCATCAAGGATTTATTTGATACTGAACCGGCTGTTTCCAAAACTAAACTTTGACTATGAGTTATAGTAGCGCTTGCATCAATCAAAACCACACTATACTATACATTTGCTACAAGAAAAAAAAAAGGACAGAGAGAGAAAGAAGAACGACACAGCATGCCAGACTCTTGTGTCCTCTGAAATGAATATTTTAGGTTCAAGCCTCAAGGTTGGTTTGTTGATTAAAAAACCTTACCGTCCAGTGGGATTCAGAATCTCAGAGAAAACACTGTCACACCTTGAAGTTGTCACTGCTTGCCGTGGATGTCCAAGTTGTAATGCCACCATCTCAATCTTGCCAGCAGAATCTTGATCGCCTTCTGATTCAGACATCACATCTGTATCATCATCGGTCATATTTTGCACATCTCCTCCATGCATATGCAAGGGAAATGGATCAGGACGACCACCCTCATTTTCAGCTGCCTCCTGGACTTGCAATGCAAATTCAAGGCCACCAACTACATCATCCATTCCCGGTCGTTGAATCCCTTGATCTTTCAAACAATTAATGGCCGTTTCAGCAAAAATCCTCAAACATTGGGGTGCAATCTCGCCCTTTACATCTGGGTCCACAAGTCGATGGATAATCCCTTTTTTGTAACACTTCTTGGCCCATTCAGCCAAGTTCACCTGCTCCTGGGGTAAGTCTAGAATAATAGGTGCCCGACCACACAAAACTTCAAACAAAACCACCCCGAATGAGTACACATCAGACTTGTCCGTCAATTGCTGTCTCGTGTAGTACTCCGGATCTATGTAGCCAAAACTCCCCTTGACCTGCGTGCTGATATGGCTGTAAATCCCACTCGGACCGAGTTTGGATAATCCGAAATCTGAAACTTTGGCCACCCATGCCTCGTCCAATAATATGTTGGTTGACTTGACATCGCGGTGAATGATAGTGTGCTTGGTGCCCGTGTGGAGATAATCCAACCCTTTGGCGGCGCCAATGCAGATTTGAAGGCGTTTTTTCCATGGGAGCGGTCGATTGTCTGTTCTGTAGAGATGATCGCGGAGGGTGCCATTAGCCATATAATCGTAAACCAAGATCATCTCACCCTTTTCATCACAGTAGCCTATCAAGGAAACCAAATGAAGATGTCTTAAATTTGATAGCATCTCGATCTCGGTTTGGAATTCACGGGCACCCTGTCTTGATGAAGGATTTAATCGCTTTATCGCAACCGTGGTTAGATTGTTGTCTATGTACCCTTTGTACACGTTTCCAAATCCTCCCGTCCCAATCAATAACTTGGAATCAAAGTTGGCCGTAACGGATCCAATCTCCTCCAACAAAAATCTTCTAAGCGACGATGAACCTGATGCTCCAGTCTTTGTTGAACTTGCCGGGGTTGAAAGTGGGGTCCAAGATGGCTTTGGAGCACTTTTCTTGTCCACGTCTTTTACCCCTCTCTTCCATCGCCACCGGAAAAACAAGAAACCAATGATTAAAACCATAGCAGCCCCTCCTGCTGCCCCTCCTCCGACGGCAGCAAAACGTACTCGAGATTTTCCACGATTCCCCTTGGGATCATGATTGGTCCCGTCAAGACTGCCGTCGGTGTTATTCAATTTGAACAATTCTAAGCCATTCAAGATTGCATCAGCATACTTTGGTTTGACATCAAGATTCGGGTGCAGAGCAAGAAACAAGTCTTGCTTGGTCTGGCGATCGTCTGGTGGGTTTGGAACGAACACGAGGTAGTCTCTGAATACCGGGACTTCTGGGCCGCCTGCCCAATGTATAACATCAGCTTCTGGCTCAGCTAATCTATCACCGATAAATATTATGAACACCCGTTCGTTCTCCGCTGTTATCAAATCGGGATTAATCTCACAAAAATGCAACCTCAGGAGATAATAAAACCCAGAATCAACAGGAAACATCCAGCTCAAGTTGAACGAGGTGCTAAACTGTCCCATCACCCTTGCGGTACTATAAACTATCGGGGGTGCGGTGAAATTTGGGGTTTCTTTAGTGTACTTGATGGCCCGATCATAATCACTCAACTGATTTCCTTCATCTGCGCCCCAGAGGAATTTGAAATCGGAAGTCCATCTGCGGAACATCCCACTATCGTCCACCTCAGAAACAGCATTACCTCCTACGTTGAGCCTGTAAAGAGCTTCAAAGGCAGTCTTGTTCTGATCAAACTCAAACTGAACATTTGGATAATCCACGAATTTAAGGGGATTGCTGAGCATAACATGTTTACCCATGTAGAGATCTTCCGGGGTTGAAACAACTTCAATTCCATTAACGAAAGCGTAGGAATTCGAAGAGGGCAAAAAGGTAACGTTGAGGAACTGATTCATATCCTGAATATTGATGATATATTCTTTAACAACCGAATTGATTATATGTTCTTCAAAAACAAAGGGTGGCGAGAATCCCTTGCTAGAAACTGTGAGATATGCGCTAAAGTTACTGAGAAGAGTGAAGTTATTAGCCTTGACATTGAAGAAAGACTCCGTTGTGTTGAGACCGCCGGAGTACGAGGTAGGGTAGAAGTAAAGGCGGAGGAACTTTTTGCCTAGGCTGACAGGGAAGGTATAAGAGAATTGAGAACGGATGATTCGGGCACTTGAAAAAGGGACTCCGCTGACTGAGGAGTCTAGCTCATCAGTGGCTGTGACTGCTGATGAAATATTTGCCATGTCGTTCGGTGAGAATTTTGAGCCCACGTCGCCGTCCCATTTCCGGCCATCAACTGAGGTTGAATTCGAGGATGAGCCGCAGTTGATCAGGATATAATCTGTGGGGGTGTAAGGTTGAGCACTGCCAGTGGAAGCGATGACAAACAACAAATTGAAGAGAAAGCAGAGGTATACAAGAAAAAGGAACATTGGAGCAAAGACTTGCAGGGAAAAATAAACAATATTCCCTCCGTCCCACTTTGATAGTTCTGGTTCTTTTTTCACACAGTTTAATAAAAAATAGTTAACTTTGTTGGAACAATCAATTTAGGTAGCTATTTTCCTAAAATACCCTCACATTAATTAGAGTACAACTTTATGGGAACTTGAATTGATGGTAAAAAAAGAATCAACTCTCATTAAATGGGGTAGGTTTATAGTAACAACAACTTACATTGAATAAGGGTATTTTAGGAAAATTAAAATACAACTACATTCTTCAATTGGAAAGTGGACTACAATTTGGGACAGACGAAAAAGGAAAATAGGACTATCAAAGTGGGACGGAGGGAGTATATTTTTTCGGCTCAAATGGTAACTCACTTTTCTGATGGAAAAATTGGTCGTTATTCCATTGAAGCGTAGGATTGGGATTTCGCCATTTGCCTTTAAGAAATGTCGTGGAATTTAAAGTCCCCAATTCAGATGAATAAGGAAACGGTAGTAGAATTAACATCATGAAGTGAGGATGGCAGTTTTAGTGTGGACTTGTTAAGTTGGAAAAGTCAATTCATTGGTTCCATAACCCAACTCCGACCAAGTTTCTGGCTTAGAGTCATATACCCCACCACATGCAATTATAGCAGGGGCAAAATGGAAAAACAAATTCTTCCCAATCAAAACTAAAAGAGAAAATGATGAATTTCATCCCTTATATTTTTGCAAAATATTTTTTATGTCTCACATATTTAAAGCTTGTAAAATCTATACCCTTACAAGTTAGAGATGTACTACTAATTTCATCCAAAAATCGAGTTTTTATCAACTTCTAGGCAAAGGGTTGCACACCCTAGCTACATTACAATATTTCAAGGCTATTAATCAACTAAATGACCAAAACAAAAGCAAACGGCGAATTAAACCTCGTTACTTCGCTGACTGATACATGTTTCATTATTTGAAGGAAATAGTAATGCATAGCCACCAAGCCAGAAAAATTCGACTGCAAATTGTTGATGTAGTAATTTGTAAAAGCAAGATAAAATTCTTCTATGTTTCAATGATGTTTACTTTTTTTTTTCGCTTGCTCTACTTTTACACTGCTCTCATCTGTTGTTTTATCAACAGATTCATAGACGAATTTTTCCTGTTCATATTTTCTTCAAATAATCAACATGCATTAACTAGTGAAGCAACGAGATTCTAGTGCGACATCTACTTTTGTCTTCGTCATTTGGTTGACTAATAGGCCTTGAGATGATTTACATTTAGTTGGATATGAAAATATATAGAGACATGCTCAGGCTGAATGTTCTCGGGTGGAAAGTTGATTTAGATTTCGTTGTGGGATGAAATTGGTACATGTTCAAAATGACAGGATGGTTTTTTTTTTTTTTGACAAACGATAACATTTTTATAGATATTAACACTTGATAGTCCAAGGGCTAATTACAAAAAGGGGTAACTACCCCCATATCTTTCCTAGCTAATATTGAAAACCAAACTGGGAATGAATCTTCCCATTCAAAATTTCTAGTTGCCTTGACTGCAAATTGCGCCAATTCATGGCTACAACTATTAGCAGTTCTGGGGACAAAAGAGAAATTGCAACTTTCAAATCTTTTCTTCAGGACATCAATGTCTTCCAGGAGAGTTTGGAGTCTACCTTCCTGGACATTGTCCGTATTGATGAGGCTCACAATGTACTTGCAGTCAGATTGGACTTCTATATTTGTCCATCCTGCACCTTGAGCCATTTCCAGCGCATTTCTGATTGCTAGAGTTTCCTCTCTGGCTGCATCCCCTTTCCTCCTGTCAGTAATTCCCTTCGCTTTCACTATCACCCCTTGCCAGTTCCTTGCAATGATCCCCAAACCTGATCTGACCATTTTAGCTGAAATTGCTGCGTCTGTGTTGATCATCATTGTTCCTTCCTTGGGAGGCTCCCACCACTGCTGGACCTGTCGTTCCATTTCAAGAGCTGAAGTTGTTCTCGTGTCTGATTCATTTGCTGCATCGTACTCTATCCATTCCTGCTATGCCTTGTCAATTATTTCTTTTGCATCCACTACCTCACACTAGAATGTTAACTTGTTTCTCGCTTTCCAGATCTGCCATAAAAGGTTCACCGTAAGCCTGATCCTATCTGCTCCTTGTGTCTCCTTTGCTACTTGCATCACGGCTTCCCACCATCTCCACAAGTTACCTTGTAGTGCAACTAAGACTTCCCACCTTACTGGAGCTAACTTCCATACCACTTTAGCTTTTGGGCAGAAGAAGAAAATGTGCTCGATTGTTTCCGTTTCCTCTCCACAGTAGTATCATATCTTGTTGTTGGTTCCAAATCTCTTGTATAGAGCTTCATTTGTGGCCATTCCATTTTGCAAACATCTCCATAAGAAATGTTTCAGTTTCATCTTCACATTTAAGCTCCACAATCTTTTCCATACTGTATGCTTTCTAACTTCCCAGCTGGTTTCCGGATCATGTGCAAGTCTTCGATTCCCTTTTTCACTTTGCTCCTTCGCCACAGCATAACCAGATTTCACAGTGTAAATCCCAGACTTGCTATAATTCCAAAACAACCAGTCTTTTCTATCATATAAGCTAAGGGGGATATTAGTAATGAGATTTACATCACATATTCTATTATGAAGTCCTAATTTTGAATTATCTTGTTTAAAAAAAAAAAAAATAGTAATGAGATTTACATCAGTTACATTAAACCAGTATTGCAAGAGATCATTCTTCCACTTTCCCCCCTCTATTAGCTCATGAACAAACTCGAGCTGACATCCTATTGGCTTAACCGTAGTTACTCTTCCATCAGCCAATCCAGGTATCCATCTGTCATGCCAAATCTTCACTGACCTTCCATCTCCCACTCTCTTCTATAGCCCCTGTTGAAGTAGTTCTCCCCCCTTATGCATACTTTTCCAGCACCAAGAAGCATTATTAGGTGGCTGTTGTCCTAACCAGCCCTCCTCTTTCATGTACTTAGCCTTCAGGACTTTGCTTACTAACAAATTTGGATTGGTAACAATTCTCCAAATTTGTTTTGCAAGCAGAGCCATATTGGAGGCTTCCAGGTCTCTAAAACCCATCCCCCCTTTCCCTTTGACCCCAGAAAGTTTGCTCCATCTCACCCAATGTATCTTCTTTTCAGATTCCCCCCCACCCCACCAGTACCTTGCAATTCTAGCACTTATGGCCTTACACAATCCTTTGGGTAATTTAAAGTAGGACATAATGTAAGAAGGCATGGCCATGATGACTGATTTGATCAACACCTCTTTACCCCCTTGGCTAAGCAACTTTTGTTTCCAGCCTTGAAGCTTACTACAAATGTTACTTATCAAATACCCAAAGACCTGGTTTTTAGCTCTCCCAATGGTCATCGGAAGGCCTAGGTATTTACCACTATGAGCCTCCCTCATGTTATCCAACACTTCACTAATTTCCCCTCTAAGCATCATGGGAGTATTTCTAGAAAAGAACATGGCAGATTTGTCAAAATTTACTACCTGTCCCGTGGCTTTGCCATACAGCTGGATTATCTCCTTGACCTTCTGAGCTTCTTGTTTGCTAGCTTTACAACACAAAAGGGAGTCATCTGCAAAAAATAAATGTGAAACCATGGGTCTGTCTTTGCAGATTTTTATACCAGTTATGTCTTTATTATCCACAGCTTTCTTGATTAGATTTGAGAGCCCTTCCGTGCATATGATAAACAAATAAGGAGATAGAGGATCTCCTTGTCTAATACCTCTGGAAGGTTTGACACATCCTACCTTTTGTCCATTTAAATTAAAGGAGTAAGAAACAGTGGAAATACAAGTCATGATCCAGTGAACAAAAGTAGGACAAAAACCCATGTGTATCATAATTCTACCAACAAAATTTCCACTCCACCCTATCATAGGTTTTAGACATATCAAGCTTAATGGTCATGAAGCCTACTTTGCCAGATCTCTTGCTTTTCAGGAAATGTTGAAGTTCATGAGCGATGATAACATTGTCTAGAATTTGTCTACCTGGAACAAAAGCAGATTGGGATGGGCTAATGCTGTGCTTAAGAACTTTTTTCAGTCTATTAGCCAAAAGCTTTGAAATGGTTTTGTACAAAACATTGCATAGACTAATAGGTCTGAAATTAGTTAACATCACGGGGTTATCAACCTTGGGAATTAGGGAAATGATGGTCTCATTTATAGACTTAAGGAGATTACCCGTATGAAAAAAACTAGTAATGGCATTGACCATGTCACCTTTTATAATACTCCAGTATGTTTGAAAAAAGCACGGGGACATACCGTCAACTCCAGGAGCTTTGTTAGGAAACATAGAAAAATTGGCTTGTTTGATTTCCAACTCGTCCACAGGTTTAATCAACTGAGCGTTCATGAGATTGGAAATAGTGCGCGGTATGCCTTGTAGCACTTCATCAAATTCTGTTGGATTATTGGATGTGAAGAGCTTCTTGTAGTGCTTACACAATTCTTCCTCAATTTCCTGATCGCTCCTACACCACTCCCCATCATTCTTTTGGAGGATGCTGATCCTGTTTCGTTTCCTTTTGGCCATGACACTTTGGTGAAAATACGCAGTATTTTTGTCCCCCTCCTTGAGCCATCTACTTCTTGATTTCTGGCTCCAGTATAGCTCCTCCTCCTTATAGGCTTTGCTTAACTGAAGCTTCAAAGCTGTAATGACTCCCTTATTGCACATCTCATCCGCCTCTCTAGCTGCCTTCAATTGCTCCTTTGTCTCCTGAATTTTTGCCTTTGCATTACTTTTGCTGTCCCGTTCCAATCAATCAATGCAAGTCTGCACTCCTTAATTTTCCTCACTACTTTAAACATTCTGGACCCTTGTTGTTCTCTCCCCCAAGCCGTTTTAATTACCACTTCAGATGCTTTGTCTTTTGCCCATCTTTGATCAAAGAAAAACCTTCTTTTTCCTCTCCTTTGTTATGGGTTCGTATCCACCAGAAGAAGGCAGTGATCGGATGCCTCTTTTTCAATATGCTCACAAGTTACATTTTCATATAGCTGCATCCATCCAACACTCCCTAAACATCTATCCAACCTCTCCTTTACCTCACCCTTCCCGTCCCATGTATTACTCCAGGTCCAAGGAACCCCTACAAATCCTATATCCACCAGCTCATTCCCAGAAATGAAGTTATTGAAGTCCCTAAAGCTACCCTCTGATCTTTCTCTCCCTCCCCATTTCTCTCCATTAGAGCAAATATCATTAAAATCTCCCATTACAGCCCATTTATCACCCCAATCCCTCTTTTTTTTCCTCTATTGTTTTCCATTGGTGTTTCCTAACTCTATCCTCCATACTAGCATACACGCCTATCAGCCACCAGTCATCATTTGTTTGCTTATCTACTACCTTCGCAGCGATGTACCAATCCGCACCTTGTACCTCCAGCCAAACCACATGACAGGGATGGTTTTGCTTTCCTTTGAATGTGATGCATGAAAGAAAATATTTTCAAATATGTGAGGGACAAAGTTGGTCATTTCCTCATTTAATTTTAAAGGGGAAGAGTTTTACCTTTCGATTTTGCCCCTAATATATTAAGCGCGTGATTGGGGTATGTAATTCTTAGCTGGAGAGTTGATCGAATTTGATTTATGGGATTAAAGTGGTATATTTCCAAAATATAAGGCATTATTTTATGAATTAATTTTCTATACACCAACAACATATACACTTTCACCATTAGATGCATGACATGTAATCCGAATTTAAATTTGAAACTCAAATTTTGCATATGTGTCGTATATCCGATCGTGATAGTGAATACATCGTCAGTGTATAAAAGATTTACTCTTATTTTATACCATTGTAAGTATGGGGCACGAAAAAATCTTTTCTAAAAAATAAGGGACTAATTGGGTCTTTTTTTTTTATTTTTGGGCGAAGGTGCTTGGTACAAAAATCTATTTACCATAGCTGTGAGAATGAAATAGGAGGATTTACATTAATTGATCAGAACTTGATTTTGGGGTGCAGAGATGCTGAGAACATCCATGATAATTTAGCAAGAAAGAAGGAATAAGGACATAGAAGTTTTCTCCTTTCTAGTGGTGGGGTTAAATTCTTATCATTTCTTGTCATCCTCGAGCAAGTCTTTTGATCAACGTTACTTTTTTTTAAATTCAAATGATCGTCATTTTTAGAGGACAATTGTAAGTTATCTTGGAAATTATAATGAATAAAATTATCTTTTTCAATTGAAAAAATATCAAATTATACTGTAAACATTAAATTATTATGTATATCTTGGTTCAGGTGCTCATTTCCCTTTATCATACAATATAAAGGAATGGTCTGTCCTTTGGAACATCCAATAAAATTGGAACGATATAGAGAAGATTTGCAAAGACTATGCAAGTGTGACACACAAAAATGAGAAAAAAAGGATGGTCTAATTTTTTATTGGTGTTCGTTGTAGGGTTAGGTATTAAAATACAACTCAAAAAAAGATTGATGGATAAAATCAAAAGATGCGTGAATAGTATAGCACACTTAGCAATTTCCTTTGTCCTGGGCATTGGTCTCCAAAAGAATCCTTTAATGGCAGAAGAAATACCAACACGAGTTGATTTACAAGTTACAACTCATCGGATCTACAAGTTACAACTCATGGAATTATGTACTTTTGATTTTAAAACTTCAATCTTAATTACATGACTACTTCACAAAAGACTCATTTGCTAGGAAAAAAAAAACTTGGCAAGCTAGAGTGGTGGCCTGTGGGTACTAGCAGTGATATACTGATATTACACAAAATAAAGTAGTGGATGCTGCCGCGCCGGGGGGGGGGGGGGGGGGGGGGGGGGGGGAGAACATCTTTTGTTTTCTCTTTTCGACGTGTTTGCAGGAAAGTTAATGAGCTAGGAAAAGGGCCAAAAAAAAAAAAAAGTTATGAAGTGAGATAAAAGCGGACGAATAAAGTGGGCTTCTATTATTAGTGTTTTGAAAAGGGAAAGTGTCTCAACATAAGAAAGCAATAGACATGAGTGTCTGTAGTAAAATGATAAATCGTAAGAAAAAATATTAAAAAATGGATTATTCAATTTATTTTCTATATTTAATAATCAACTTAGCTAACGGTTGGTCAATGAGCACTCGTCACAAACATTCAAATGTTAGTTTTTTTTTTTTTTTTTGAAAAAATACAGTGAATTTAGGAAGTGTTTAAATAAATGGGGCTCAATAATTATGATTGAATTTATTCATAGGGTAATTTAAGTGTAATTTAGTTGTACTAACAAGTTCTACATTAAAAAAATCTTTTAATAATTATAATTTTTTTTAATGAGAATGGGTATTAGCTAATGCACTTGATTTATACCAAAGATTACACTGTGAAAGCACGTACTTACGCTCCTTGTCCTTCTTGAATTCAAACACACTTTCCTTATTTAATTTTAATTTACTAAATAGCTTGCGGATGAGACCTCTCTTGATGGGTCCAAGTGATGAATCCATACTTAGGTTCATACCTTAGATTTTCATATAGGAGATTTCTAACGAGTGCCTATACACCTAAATCATACCTTATTAGCTACATAAATTCACAATATATTTTTTCTAATTAATATTACTTTTTTCAAAATATGAACACTTGAAATCCATTATTGGACATTCCTTTGACAGACTCTTTCATATATAACCATTCTACTCTGAATAACTAACCTGTGATCATTAAAAATTGAACCGAAATTCAAATTAAATAAAATATTTTTATTGATTAAATGCTAGTCAAATTGATTGCAAATTCAAGCATCGCAATAGGCAGACCTTTCTGGGATCTACAGCTTCTTTTATCTTGGATCATGCACAATGCAGCAGCATTGAAGACCACTAAATCCAGGAACGCATAAAAATCATTCACATGAGAAGAATTATTCGTATATGACAGGAGACAACAAAGCAACCAATTAGTTTGAAAATTTTAGGATTAGCTTCCCCTCCCCGTGAACGGGGTTTGCTTTTAAAAAAAATGTTTGGAAGCCAAGACATCAACATGCCAAGGGCTTAGAATCTGTAGAATAAACAAATAAATTGAACTCCATTTGAAATTCCAACTTGATAAACTTGAGACTTAAATCAAACACCCAATTTCATTTGCCAAAATCTTTGATCAAAGGCTCGATTGATTTGTGAACTCCACTTTCGAGTTTCTATCAATGTATGATACAGCTTAGGTAGAAGCATTACCATTAGAATATCCAGAAAGAACAAGAGTCACGAGGATGAGTGAAACCAATTGAACGCTCCTTGATGCCATTGTGCTGTTTGTTGATGCCAAACCAATATGAACAGCACATACAACAGAACTAGCCTTGCCTATTTATAACGAAATGATATTGATAATTAGAAACGTGTCATCACTTATGTGGTTCAGATTTAGGTTCAGGTTGACCTGTATACACACTTTGACAAATGGCTTATCCGTATATTAAAGCTTTTGAAAATCCGATTCATCATCTTCGAGTGAGACAATTGACAGATTAATTGGCTATTGTCGTTTTTTGCTTTTTTTTTTTTCTCTTGAGTGGTTTTTTATGTGGAACCGTTTCTAAATGAAACTGATAGAAGACCAACTTTCAAAAAAGATTTACCAACCGTTTGGTTGGTGGGTTTTCTACTCTTCAATGGGTAGAGAAAGTGCTTTATACCCATATATAGATGATGTTTGATATACTTCTATGGGTATTGTTCAATCACAATCAAAAACCCAAAAGTAGGTAATGGTCATTACTGACCAATTTGTGGGGGGAAATGAACCCCATTGACGAATTTAATACTAAATGACATAAGAAAAATACAAAAAGAATGAAGATACGGCTATCTGTCCATAGCGACACCAGTCTTTCTTTCTTCTTGTACTCTTTTTTTTTCTCCTTTTTCCTTTTCTTTTTGTGTTTTTGTAAGCATACTGATGTTCCTTCCTTTCCTTTATTCTCTCCTCCAATCTTTTTCTTCTTCTTTTCTCTTGATGGCCAGTAGGTGGCGGTGGTCAGGGACGGAGCCAGAAATTTATTTTTGGGGGGGCTGAAGTGTATTAAAAATTTTTTTTTGTGACGAAATAAATATATTTAATAAGTAAAATTTAGAATCAATAATTATAAAAATAATAAAAACATATAATTATACATACCCAAAAATTTGTTATTGATTAACACTTGAAGTATTGGTAGTTGTTGCACTCGAATAACGAAGAGGAGGCAATTGCATTCTGCGAGTCTTCATCCGTTGAAAACGTTGCAATATTTGCTCATTTTCAATTGTTGCAAAAATATCCTTCTCGATGTATACAACCAGACAGTCATTCATCCACTCGTCTCCCATTTTGTTGCGCAAATCAGTCTTGACAATATTCATTGCAGAAAATACTCTTTCAACAGAAGCAGTCGCAACTGGTAGAACTAATGCCAACTGGATCAGACGATAAACCAATGGAAAAACTGTATTTTTACCAGTTTTAACCATTTGTTGAGCAAGACTTCCCAAATCTCCAACTTCTGAAAATTGAGGATCGCGTTGCACATTATAAATATAATTTCGAAGTTGAGACTCAAGATATAAATAATCGTTACTTGAGAAGTCTTCAGGATATAAATCAGCAAGACGGAGTAGTTTCTGCACATTGAATTGAGAGAAAGAACTTTTTGGATCAAGACATGCTATGCAACTAAGCAATTCCGTGCTAACTTCCGAGAAACGATTATTCATCTCTTGTATAATTAAATCAACAACCTGACATCACAACAATAATAAAATTAATAACTAAGAAAATCTGTTAACAAGTAACAAATGTAATGAAATAATAATTTCAAAAATAATACCTCACAAAAAATTTCCACGCGATAATGATGAAAATTAGTGATGGTTTGACCTCTGCGACTGCGCCTGGCATTGCCACGGATTGCTATACTGTCTTCCATATCAATCACAGGAATCATATTCAACTCACAAAAATTGTTGACTTCATCTAAAATTATTTGCCATCCCTCTTCCCTAAAGTCTTGCAATTGAGATTTCATAGTATCAATCAAACTCATGGCTTGGACAATATTTTGATCCCTTTGTTGCAAAACAAGTGACAAGTCATTTGTGATTCCCAATAAATACTTCATCAGGTGCAATGCAAAAACAAACTCATAATCATTCATTCTATCAATCAAACCCCTGGCCATACCTCTATTGTCAGAAGTGGAGGCATCATCTTGTATATTTCCCAATATTCCAATCACCGAAGCCCACATAGAGGATAGACGAAGTAATGTTAGATAGTGTGATCCCCAACGAGTATCCCCTGGTCTTGCTAAACTAGTTTCTTGATTTTTGCCTTTTCCACTAATAATATCTCCACTGTCTAAAAGTGTAACAATCTTATCATGTTATATTTGTCTTAATTGATCTCTCCTTTTACATGATACTCCAGTTAAATTGACAATCATAGAGACATAGACAAAGAATTCACTGACAATGATATTTCCCTTAGCAACAGCAACAATAACTAACTGGAGTTGGTGAGCAAAACAGTGAATATACATCGCATAGGGATTTTCTTGTAATATAAGGGCCTTCAAACCATTGAACTCACCTCGCATATTTGAAGCTCCATCATATCCTTGACCTCTCAATTTGGATAATGATAATCCGTGTTGCGCGAATAAAGAATCAATTGCATCTTTCAAACAAAGAGATGTGGTGTCAGACACATGTACAATTGCAAGGAAACGTTCAATCACACGCCCTTCTTTGTTCACATATCTCAAAATAACTCCCATTTGCTCTTTCACTGAACTGTCTCGAGACTCATCAACTATTAGGGAAAAATAATTGTCTCCAATATCATTGATTATAACACTTGTGATCTCTGAGGCACAAGCATGTGCCAGCTCTTTTTGAATCATTGGAGAAGTTAGTTGATTATTTGCAGGAGCATTTTGATTTACAACCTCAAAAATCTCAGTATTTCGCTGGCTATACCACTCAAACAATTCAAGAAAATTGCCTCTATTTGAAGAACTAGTTGACTCATCATTTCCACGAAAAGCCAATCCTTGCTTCAAAAGAAAGCGGGTCACATCCAGAGCAGCAGTTAAACGGGTGCGATATGCAATATCTATTTCGCGCCCACAAGATCGTAGCACATTTGACACACTATGCCTTTGATCTTGAAAACTTTCAAACTGTATTCTAGCATCATTATGGCAACTATTCACAGCTCCAATATGTTCATTAAATCTTTCCATTGCCTTTTTCCAATTATTGAATCCCGTTTTTGTAAAGGCATCCTCTGCATATCGACCTCCCTTATTTTGTGTTTTGAAAAGAAAGCACCAAAAGCAAAACGCCGCATCTTTCGATATGCTATACTCTAACCATACAAACTTTTGATACCAACTATCTTGGAAACTTCTATGTTGTTTACCAAATGATGTTTTTGGATACATATGGCCAATCGGTTGGCAAGGTCCCCTAGTCAAATACTCTCTTCGGACATGGTCTCGAAGAGAAATATCAAATTTCTCAACTGATTTTCGTAATCCCGGATCACTAACAATATCATTTAAATTCAATTCCACACAAGATTGATTTTGAACTGGTTCACTAATATTAGGCTCATTTGAAGATTCACCACTACGGACTCGTTTAGGTTTAAAGAATCTCTCCATTTTCTGTCACAATTAAATAATTGTGGTTAAATTCAATAAAATTATGCAATTCAATAATCAATTAATTTAAAATTCATATAAATAATTCTTTAATTTAATAATAAATTCATATTACTTATATTTCTCAATTTATAAAATTCATTATATAAAATTATCAAAAAGTTAAAATAAGGTACAACTAAATACCCATATAATTTCTAATTCAATCTCATAAAATTTTGAATTTATATTTACATTCAAAATTTCTAATTCACATAATTAATTCTTAAAATTTCAAATATAAAACTAACAAAATTTTAAAAACTAAATACAACCTAAAATCTATACAATTTCTAAACTAATTTCTAATTTAAATTTAATATCATTAAATTTTTTAATGTAATCTTTCAAATTCTTAAATTACATTAACATAAACTAAATAAAAATTAATCTTAATCAAATTAATATCAAGATACTCAAAATTCAAAAATAATTTAAACATATAATTAACAAAAATATAAAGATGAATATTGTAATTTAAACCAAAAAACTAACCTAAAAGATTTATGTGAATGGAATGGTGGAGAGTTGGAGTCTTGGAGCCTTGAATTGAAGGCTTGAAGCAGGATGGTAGAATCTCAACTGAAGCTTCTTGGAGTTCTTGGAGCCTGGCGTGAGTGGCGTCTTCTTCTTGGAGTTGGAGACTTGGAGTCTTCGTGAGTGGCTTCGGTGTTTGGCCTTTGGCCTTTGGCATTGGCGGCGTGCTTTTGCATCAGATGAAGCCTTAGGGCTTCATCTGATGTATTTTTTTTTTCCCTCATTATACAAAACGACGTCGTTCCACTAAAAGTGAAACGACGTCGTTTTGTATTTAGAGGGCAAAAAAAAAATTCAACATAAATTGGGTCATCTTCTTCCTCGGACCTCAGCAGTCAGCAGACTCAGCAGTCAGCACGGCAGGCTGGCAGCGGCTTTCCAGGCCCAGCTCTTCTTCACTTCCTCTGCAGCATTCATGGAGGCATGGAGCCATGGAGGATGGTAGATCTGGATCACCGTGGGGGGACTGGGCTGGGCTGGGCTGGCCGCCGGAATCCCCTATATGGCTATATATAGGGGATTTTCCGGCGGCTTGGGGGGGCTTAAGCCCCCACCAGCCCCCCCTTAAATCCGTGCCTGGCGGTGGTGTTGGTGGCCATTGTGAATTGCTTGGGTGAAGCTTTTGGTTTTTTGGCAATTATTGTGACTTTGACAAATTTTTCTTTATGAAACCTTAACACCCGTAATTTTGTGATTTGCAGGCAAAACATAGCATCACCTTGTGTCTGTCTGTGTGTTTTTTTTTTTTTTTTGGTCTTCAAGATTTTAAGTTTGACTCCATGTGTTATTGGACAATTCGATGTCAAATTAATTTAAAATTTAACTTCTCCAAAGTGAGATGATTTTTTTGATAGTCATTTGGTATATAAATTTTTTGAACTAGTTGAAGTGGCTTGCCACTTTAGTGGTGATGGTGGTTGAAAGTGGTTAAGGTTTAGTATTGGAACTTAGGAAGAAGAAGGGAAAATAAAAAAAAAATTGAAAACCCATTCCTTTTGATTACAATACCAAACAATCAATAAGTTTTTGGCAATACTCATTGCCATCGAAGAATTTTTATAGCCATTGCTACTGCTATTCCGTAGGGTATGCCAAACGGGTGGTTGGATATGGCAACCAACACGCCTGAGGATGGAGAAATAAGGCAGGGGTGGGAGTGGGGGATTTTTTAACCCCACCTCAAGTGGGGCAAGGGATGGGGGAACATATCACGCTCCATCCCCCGCCTAAATTTTGACGTAGTATAACATCTATGTATGTTTATATATATATATATAGAGAGAGAGAGAGAGAGAGAAAACTAGAAGGAATTAGGCTGTGCAAGCACAGCTTAGCCCTACCTATAAAATTCTGGTTAAATGCATCACATTATAATTGCTTTCAAATAAAGAGCAATTACAATTGCTAAAAAATAAGGTTTATTTTTAGTAGAATGTTCCAAAAGTTTGCTCCAACTTGCTTATTGTAATGTAGTAGAGATATATTGTTGTATTGTATGGACAAATAGCGATAAAGAATTTAAAAACCAAACACATGAAAAATGCAAAACCAGTTCAAAATGACAGGATGGTTTTTTTCGGCTCAAATGTTCTGATGGAAAAATTGGTCGTTATTGCATTGAAGCGTAGGATTGGGATTTCGCCATTTGTCTTTAAGAAATGTTGTGGAATTTAAAGTCCCCAATTCAGATGAAGGGTCTGTTTGGTTGGAAGTAAAATGTTTTCCTTGGGAAAATATTTTCCGTGGAAGTAATTTTCCATGAAAATCATTTCCCTTTCATCATTTTCAGGTGTTGGAAAATCATTAACTCTCTAAGCGTGGACTTGTTAAGTTGGAAAAGTCAAGTCATTGGGCAGATTTAATGCATCAAGTCATTAGGCCAATGGCCACTTGCCATTTGGTCCAGTGGTCATCACCATATTTGGTGATGCTGGAGGTCAGGGGTTCAACCCCTGCCTCCCACAAATTTGCCACAATATGTGGCTGTAGGGATGGCAACGGGGCAGGGTTGGGGCGGGGGACCCCTCCCCCGTCCCCCGCCCCGTTGCCTATTAGTTCCCCCCATCCCCCGCCCCGTCCCCCGCCTCCCGCTCCCCCCGCCCCGCCTTGCCCCGCTTCCCCCGCGGGGGCACCCGCGGGGTTAATAAAATTTTATTATATAATTTTATTATAATTAAATTTTAATAAATAATCAAGTACTAAAATATTAACACATCACAAAATTATTATTCATTGTAATTTTACAATTGAAACTCATAAAAACAATCAAACAGAAGTTATTTGAATACAATCCAATATGATGAAATAAATATAACTAAAATAGTCAAATTTTCACTTTTAGTACAAATGCAATCACTAATTCATCATTGTGTTTGTGCTTTTTTTTGAGAAAAAAATGTTATTCTATTAAGTGTAATTAGAAATTTAGTATAAATGTATTAGTAAATTTAGTATAACTAATTAATAAATTCTATTAGTAGACATGTATAATTATTAATATAATTGATAATATCAATTATATTACATAAACTAATATACATTATATAATACATCTAACTAATAATATCATTATCATAAGTTTACAACTAATTAACTTACATATAATATATAGTCATTTATATATATATATATTTTTTTTTTGCGGGTGGCGGGGCGGGGGATGGGGCGGGGGAGTATACCCCCGCCCCCCGCCCCGTTTCTAAGCGGGGGGAAAAAATTCCCCCCCGCCCCCGCCCCACCCCCCGCCCCAACCCCCGCCCCGTGAGCCCCCCGCGGGCACCCGCCCCCATTGCCATCCCTATGTGGCTGGTCTTAGTTGACCATCTCCCTTTATCCTTTCCCCTAGATTAGGCTAGATTAGGTTATAGGACATCCTTCGTTGCAGGAAAAAAAAAATTAGGCCAATAAAATGCACGCGTATAGATTTATTCTCCCAAATAAAGCTTACGGTTCTCCCTTTTTAATTTCAAGCAGAAGTCATCAAGATTTGCATTTAATCGGGGTTTTCTTGATCTAAGCTTACATGATTAATCGATGTTTATGTAACCTACAATTATGGAGCAAAATTGGCTTAGAAGTATGATGCATTCTCTTGGTAATTTAATTTTATTTTTGAGAAAATGATCCAAATTGTCACTTTCAAACCATGCAAAACTTGCTCTAAATTTTGAAAACATAACAATATCGCTCCATAACCCAATTCCGACCAAATTTCTGACTTAGAGTCATATGCCCCAACCACATGCATATTATATCAGGGGCCAAATGGAAAAACAAAATTCTTCCCAATCAAAACTAAAAGAGAAAATGATAAATTTCATCCCCTTATATTTTTGCAAAATAGTTTTTTTCATCATACATATTTAAAGCTAGTAAAATCTACACCCTTACAAGTTAAAAATGTACTACTAGTTTCATCCAAAAATCTAATTTTTATCAACTTTTAGGCAAAGGGTTGCACACCCTAGTTTAGGGTCGTAAAAACGAATAGAACCGCTCACGAGTTGCTCGAGTCAAAGTTTGACTCGAGTTGATCAAGTAGAACTCAAGTTCAAAGGTACTTAGTTTGGAGTCGACTTGATTATATATATATATATATATTATTTTTATTTTAATAGTAAAATTACATAATATTTTATTATTTTTAAGAAAACTTATTATTTTATATTTTTAAAAAAATCAAATAATTATTTTTTTTATTTTTTAGGTTCGAGCTCGAGATCGAGCTATTACATTGAGAGTTCATCAAGCTCGAACTCGAGTTCGAGCTTGATAAAACTAAGTTGAAATTCGATTTGATTAGATCAAAACTCGAATCAACCCGACTTGTTTGCCGCTCTACCCTAGCTACATTACAATATTTCAAGGCTATTAATCAAATAAATGACCAAAACAAAAGGAATTGGTGAATTAAACCTCGTTGCTTCAATGACTAATACATGTTTCATTATATGCCACCAAGCCAGAAAAATTTGATTGCAAATTGTTGATGTAGTAATTTATAAAAGCTAGATTAAATTCTTCTATGTTTCAATGATGTTTACTTTTTTTTTCTTTTTTGCTTGCTCTACTTTTATACAGCTCTTATTTATTGTTTTATCAACAGATTCATAGGCAAAGTTTTCCTGTTCCATGGGCATGATAATATTTTCTTCAAATAATCAGCGTGTATTAACTAGTGAAGCAACGAGATTCTAGTGCGACATCTACTTTTGTCTTTGTCATTTGGTTGACTAATAGCCCTTGAGATGATTTACACTTGGTTGGGGTATGAAAGTGTATAGAGACATGGTCAAGCAGAATTAGGAATGGCAATGGGGCGGGTTTGGGGTTGGAGGTTGCTCATTACTTCACTTCCCCCCCCCCGCCCCGCAGGCCCACCCCACCCCGCTTTCTCCGCGGAGGCATCCATAGAGTTAATAAAAATTTGTCATATAATTTCATTGTAGTCAAAATTTAGCAAATAATTAAGTACTAAAATATCAATACATCACCAAGTCATTATCCATTGTAATTTCACAATTGAAACCCATAAAAATAATCAGACAAAAAACTAATTAAATATAACACAACATGATAAAATAAATACAACTAAAGTAGCCAAGTTTTCACTTTTGAAATAAATACAATCACTAAGTCATTATTGTGTTTTTTTTTTGGAGAAAAAAAGTGTTATTATGTTAAGTGTAATTAGGAAATTAACATAAATGTATTAGTAAATTTAGTATAACTAATTAATAGTTTCTGTCAGTAGACATGTATAATTATAATTATAAATATACTTGATAATATCAATTATATTACATATACTAATATACATTATATAATACTTATATCTAATAATATCATTATTATAAGTTTGTAATTAATTAAATTAAATAGGGTTAACAACATAAAAGTCCCCTGTGGTTTCATATCATGCGCGTCGGTACCCCTAGTTTGAATTATTCTGAAAAGTCGACGGAATCATTAAAACAGACGGAGCTGAGTGAAAAGATGAAAATACCCTTTTGATATAAGCGACAATTGCAGAAGTAATTTTGCACTTTCATTTTGTCAAAACCAACGAAGAGAGAGAGAAAGAAATAAAAAACCCTAGAGAGAAGATGGAGCAACCCCTTTTCTAGCCAATATTCAGCAAAATTTTTTATTCTTATTTTAATCAAATATCAAGATCGACGGAAAATACGAGGAAGTGAAGATTTGCAGTGAAAAATTGAAGAAAAATGGGTTAGTATATCGTCTCTCATCTATTTCGATTCGGGTTTTGGGGTATGTTGTGGAAGGAAATTTGTTATTTACTGATTTCAGATTAAATTGGGAGGCCATTATTTAACAAAGATAAGTTTTTTGATGTATTTACATATGTTGTTAATGAAGATGAAGGTTTTTGATGTATGCCCAGCAAACCTAGCTGCATAGATAGACAGCTTAAGCGTCCCTTTCAAATTGCTAAAGTTTTGATAATTATTGAAAACTTAAAAAGAGATAGCTTTATAGAAGAAGTCCCTCCAAAAACACGTTTACCAGCTTTGGTTCCAATGCCTCAATTGTTTGGGATGATAAGGCTACGCGTTTCAAGTCCTAATCTGGTCACCCCTTCTTTTTGGTCAGACTCAATTGTTGAGTCTGACAGTCCGTCTTTTTGGCTTGAAGTTATACTATCAAAGTGCAGTATTACTTCTATTGATCAATTACTACTGTTAAATGCCATGACTAGTCAAGCACGCCAGCTTCTGTAATCTCTCATTATCTTAATATGGCTTATATGGAGACATGTTGTGGTCCAATGTGGTCCCCAATCCCACCTACAATGAATTGTTTGTTCTGATTGTGTTATGTTAGTTTTTTGTGTACTTGTGAAAGACAAATTACTAATATCTGAGAACTTTATTGCTTATCATGCTGCAGCAGAGGAGAAATCTGAGGACAAAGTTGACATACACATGTATTTTGGTGGGAGATTTAGAGAAAAACCAAGGCTCCACTACACAGGAACCCACATGGCTATTTTCAAAGACAGAATTGAAGATCAGTTATCGATAGTGAGCCTATGCAGAATGTTTAAAAAAGTAGATGAAGGAGCAACTAGAGTAACGTTTTGGTTTTGTGTCCCAGATGTTGATTTAGAAGGTGGTCTACACCCAATTAGAGACAATAATGATATTGAATTAATGAACCAGTGCTACTGGAACTTGCCTAAGGAAAGGCTAATTTATGCTTGTAGTGGGGATGAGCCATTTGAAAAGGAGCCAGAAGATGGTGGGATCAATGATGGTGGGGTTAGTGATGGAATAAAAAATAAAGGCCCTGATACAGGTGCATATGAAGATGGTGGGGTCACTAACACTACAGGGACAGGTGCATATGAAGATGATGAAGAGCCAGAATGGTTAAAAGATAGGTTGGAGACAATAGAAGATGAAGACATCTTTAGCCCGAAGAAAGATGCTGTTGGAGACAGCAACTATAACAATAAAAATGGGGCAGGGGCAGATGGAGACATAAAAAAAGGTGATGGCACCACTGCTTCCTCAAAATTGCCAGTGCATGCATTCTCATTTGCTGGAAAGACAGATGAAAAAAGTTCTCCAAAAAAGGGTTTTGTAAGAAAGAAAAGGGCAAGTAAAACTTCACAATATAGAGGGCCTGATGTGATTCAGCAAATTACACCACCTGTTTCATCTCAAAGGCCATCAGAAGTTGAAGATGTAGCATTGAAAAAGGACCTGTTTCATCTCAAGGGCCATCAGAAGATGAAGCTATAAACATTGAAAAATCACCAGCAAAATTTAGAGAATCAGATTTGAGAGAAGAAGACGAAAAGGTAGGAAATGCTGAGGTGACTGAAGAGGATTGGCAAGAACCTGTGGTTTCGAATGAAGAGTTGCTGGACAAATTTAGATTTGGTAGTGGAGAAGATGATGACTTCCTTGACTTTAATCCTGAAGTTGAGTTTAGGAAGCCACAATTTGAGCTGAAGTGGGGCAGAAGTTTACTAATTTTAGAGTGTTTAGATCTGTGTTGTGTGAATGGCTAGTAAGAGAGGGTTATGAAGTTACTTGGGTGATAAACTACTCCAAAAAAATTATTGCCAACTGTGCCAAAGGTTGTAGTTGGAGGATTCGGGCAACGCCAATTCAAGATGAATCAACCTTCCAAATAAAGTCACTGAAGGGTAAGCATGTGTGTGCTCGAGAATATCAAAATAAGCATGCAACAGCCACATATCTGAGCAACAAATATCAAGATAAGATCAGGGATAATCCAAAAGTGATTTGATGGGGTTGAAGAATGACATCAAAAGAGATGTAATGATCAATGTGTCAATTGCTAAGGTTGGTAGAGCTAAGCGTAAGGCAAAGGATATGATGCTTGGCACGGACATGGAGCAGTATCAAAAACTCTGGAGTTATACAGCCACCGTCTGAGACACAAATGCTGGAAGTACTGTAAAAATTCAGATTGACAAACCACCTGATGGTTCAAGATGTATATTTCAAAGGTTATATTATTGCTTGCATGCCTATAAGCAGGGTTTCCTTGATGGTTGTAGACCAATAATTGGTCTAGATGGCTATTTTCTTAAGACAGCATTTGGTGGACAATTATTGTCAGCACTTGGCAGAGATGGCAACGACAACATGGTGCCAATAGCAATTGCAATGGTAGAGGTAAAGCGGTATGATTCCTGGAAATGGTTTTTGGAGTTGCTAATGGCTGATTTGGGCATGGGAAGAGATAACATTCCTTGGACCTTTATCTCAGATAGACAGAAAGAGCTTGTGCATGCTGTGAATGAATTGTTTCCAGATTCAGAACATAGATTTTGCTTGAGGCATATGTACCAGAATTTTAACCAAAGGTTCAAAAGAAAGGAAATGAAAGACATGTTTTGGGCTGCTGCAAGTGCTGGTAATGAAAGGGAATGGAAAGTGGCAATGATTGAACTAGAAAAGGCAAACAAAGAAGCTGCTGAATGGTTGAGCAGAATTCCACCAACTCATTGGAGTAGATCACATTTTACAGGAAATAGTAAATGTGGCATTCTGGTAAACAACCTAAATGAGTCATTCAACAACTACATATTGAAGCAAGAGAGTTACCTATCATTGTGATGCTTGAATGGATAAGGAGGAGATTGATGCAGAGAATTCAAACAAAGAGATCTGGAATACAAAAGTTTCAAGGAGAAATCTGTCCTAATATAACAGAAAAGATTGACAAGAACTAGAGGTTGAGTAGGACATTTGTTGCAACCTGGGACGGTGGTCACAAGTATGAGGTTGACTGTGGTGTGAGAAAATGTGTAGTAGTAGACTTGAAAAACTGGACATGTACCTGTGGTTATTTTCAATTAACAGGTTATCCTTGTGCCCATGCATGTGCTGCGATAGAAGTGTGTAGATTACCTATAAAAAATTATGTGCATACTTGCTACACTAAAGCAGAATATCTAAAAACATATGCATATACTATCACACCTGTTCCAAGTGATATTTACTGGATAACTTGCGAAGAAGAGGCCATAAACCCCCCATGTGGTTAGGAGAATGCCTGGTAGACCAAAGAAACTGCGCCGAAGAGCGCAAGATAAGCCTAAGAAGGTCAAGTATCAACTAGAAAGGGTCTTGTGGTACATTGCAAGAGATGTTTTCAGCCACGGCATAACTCACGGACGTGCAAGAATCCCATTCACCCTAACTCCAAATTTTATAAGGTAATTTTCCTTGTACGCTTAAATGTCATTGTTATAGCATCTGTATGTATTAATAATGTTAAATGGCATTTATAGGCACCTGAAGCAAGCGCAGCTGAATCCATTCAATCACAACCAATTACTGAGTCGTCCACTCAACCACAGCCAACTAGTGAAGGAGCTCCTGCTACTCGAAGTACTACAAAGACCAGCAAAAAGGCTACAAAGGTGTACACTCAACCAAGGTTTTACATTGGATTTTATGAGTTACATAAAAATATAATTGTACTGGTATACATCTAAGTTCTCTTTTTATTTTAATTGCAGCCTATGGATGGTACAAATATGAATGGGAGTAATAGGGTTGATGGCACCACTGCAATAGCATAAAGAGCCAAAGCTCCAACTGTTACTAATATCCTGCGGAAGTTAAGGCCAAAGAGATCAAAAGCTATCCAGGCTTAATTACCTGCCAGAATAGTTGCCTAGCCATAGTTAGAACATCATTTTGGAATATTACATGTAGTTGTAATGATGCCTACTTGCAACTATCTTTCCTGTACAATGATTGGTTGTCCATGGAAATGTTTGTCTACTTTTTCATACACTTGGCTTATGTATTACTATCTTTGTAGTTACTGAATGAAGTTCTTGGCAACCAGATTAATGTTATGTGATATGGAAAGGTTGATTTTGTAGTTGCTGAACGAATCTGGAAACAGTTCTGAATCTATGTTTTGGGAACAGATTTTGGGTTACAGATTTTGTAGTTACTGAATGAAGTTGCTAACCACCAAAGGTCTGTTATGTGGAATGGCAACTAGATTCATTTTTGTCTTCTTTTTTTGTCTTCTATATCACTTGCTGTCCAACACTGACCATTATTCGGTTGGTAGACATCAAACAAAACACCACAACTAGTTGAGCTAAGACTACCTGCTAAAATACAGATTACCAGAACAAAACTCCAAAATGCAGATTACCAATTCCGTTCATTTTCACTGCGACAAAACTCCATACATCAACAACAGCCCACCAACTAGCAATTTGGCAGATGAAGAACTACATCATCAACAACAGCCTACCATTATCTTATCCAGTAGACATCAACAACAATAAAATAGAAAAAATAGATACCATAACACAATCTCCAACTAGCAATTTCAAGTTCTTCATTTCATTTTCCAAATTTTCCAGTTTTGAGAGCACGCCACCCAAATACTAATTTTCTTGAACAGGTTGGCTCACTACGGGGACAGGTGCATCTCGATCTGGCTCGTCTCTGTAAATTGGACTACACCATGAAAAGAACCCACATTCATCTTTTTCACACACAAAATACAACATTCCTTTCGATGGCTTTTCCGACTCAACAATCTTTAGTTTCGTCTTTCTTCGACAATTACATATCTTGTACTGGTATCGAAGACCTCTAGCTCCGTTTCCGCCACTGGTTGGTCGAGAGCTTGAGGAAGATATCGTGGACCACTTTCTGCACTTTCCCTTCAATATTTACAGACAAAATATATACAGATAGAGTTCATATTTTTACCTTAAGGCTTTGTTTCCTGCAATTCCTTTGCTGGCTTGCAACCTCTGCTTGATTGATTACTCTCGATGTATGCACAACCTTCAATTTTGGCCGAAGCTGAGCGCCATGAACTTGTTCGGGTGAAAGTTCTCTTTTTATTAAAGTCACTGAAGGGTAAAGTAGGCATATCAGGTGAAAGTTTGTGGTAGAAATCTATTTTCCGCAAGAAACACGCACCTTTCCAATGCGTTTAAGACAAACACGGTACATTCGACGATTTCCGTCGACTTTTTAGAATAATTCAAACCATGGAGTATCGACGCGTATGATATGAAATCACAGGGGGCTTTTCTGTATGATGGCTATACCACAGGGGCTTTTGTTTTTAACCCAATTAAATATTATATATATATTTAACCGGTGGCGGGGTGGGGGTATACTCCCCATCCTCGCCCTATTTCTTAATATAGTGGAAAATTTTCCACCCCCGCCTCCCCTATTAGCCCCTTGTGTGGCGGGTGCCAATTGCCATCCCTAGGCTAAATATTCTTAGGTGGAAAGCTTGCAAAGTTTGCAAAGAGTTATTTTATATTAGTCCATATATTTCTCTGATATAAATCCAATCATGCCAGTTACCATTAATTTTGAACAATTAAACAATTACGGATTCAAGTGCCCTAATTGATTTTAGGTTATTGTATTAATCTAAATTCCGAGCTCTGGATATTCGAATAACTCAACAACCATAAAAAAGTAAAGCAGTGAATATATGAATACCAAAAAAATTAAAAGAATAAATAAAACTAATTCGATCTTACAATTTTAAATGAATCATGCCCTCAGTTATTTCTTGACTAGAAATAGAAATTTAGTTCATCTTCATTGAAGAAATCCCACGCAAAATAGTAGAATCAATTGCCGAAAAAATTCTTTTAAAATCGAGATTAAAAATCCAAGGAAAAGGAAAAAAGAAAATATGTCTTCTTGTCTCCTACGGCTGACCAAGAAAAGATAAAAAAAAAAAAACCTAATTGACTTCTAACTAGTCACGTCTCTTGAGGCTGAAAAGAAAGAGTCAAAGTCCGTACTCTTTTCCTGTGTTTTGTTTCCAATTCCTACTAAAACTACTACTACTAAGTAAATTCAAATTATCCCAACAGACCAAATCCTATCTGAACAAGAAAAGGAAAATCTTTGTAAAATAAAATAGCATCCCAGTAGAAATGAAATATTGTCCATTTGGTGCGAAATCCAACTCTTGTGATTTCAACTCTCGACTGGAACTCACGAGCCAACTCCCGAACTTCCCAAAACGTGAAGAGTTCTAACTTTGACGCAACCACGCCGAATAGCAAGTTTAGTGAAGAAATCACATCTTTTAATACTTTTTTATCCAATTCCCTACAACTAGCAATAATTACCAAAAATAAGTAGAATACACCAATTAACGCAATATTTGGTAAAATAAAGAAAGGAAATAATCATAAAATTAATGACAAAAATGCAACCTATCAAGATCCTTGCAAAATATACAAACTACTACACCTGCAAGTTTTCATAACAACAAGATCACCTTTAGAAATCTCCATAATGCCATTTTCAACGTGTATTTGCACAAAAAGCCTCTAGGGCACACACAAAGATGAGATCCTTTTTCAAATTAGGAATATGTCTAACATTATTGAGTGTCCTCATAATACTATCATGAATTTTAATTCGGATTATATCCTTACCAACAATATCACAAATGACATTATTACCCATGAAAACAATTCCACCATTACTAGATTCATAAGTAGAAAACAAATTCCTATTGCGACACGTGATAAGAGTACCCTAAATCTAAAATTTATTTATTTTTAGACCTTGTTCTATCATCAGTCACAAAGAAAATATTTCCATCACTCTTATCAGCTACAACATGAGTTTCAGTGGTCTCAGTATTTTTCTCACCAAGTTTCTCCTTTTGCTTTAATTTATTTTTCAATTTAAAGTAATTTGTCTTAATGTGACCCATTTTGTGAAAATATTGACTCCAAATTTCTGTTTGGATTTTGATCTAGATTTAGGCATACTACTGTGAGATCCTGTTTCATCAATTATGCCTTTAGCAATTAGGCCTTCCACTTGACCCACATTAATTTCTCTAGTGATATCCCTATCTACCAGCCTCTTAGATTTTAATGTAGATTTAATTTTTTAATACGAAATTATTTTTTTTCATAAATTGTAGTATCACGAAAATACTTAAAAGATAAGGAAGAGAACATAAAAGTAATAGGTCCTGAATCTCATTATTAATTTTTGAATCTATATTCTCCAAATCCATAACAATGAAATCAAATTTATCAAGATATGAGAGTATATTTGTACCTTTAGTCATCAGAAATAGATACAGATTTTGCTTCCAATAAAGATGATTCTTAATTGTTTTTTTTTATATACAAAGTTTTAAACTTGTCCTACATGGCCTTATCTGAAATCTTAATGGCTACCTCTGGTAAAATCTTGTCAAAGAGATTTAAGATAATACTAGACCTAATCTTCTTATTCATTCCAGCAAAATCCATATTTGCCACATCCTCTGGCTTTTTCTAATTCCTTGTATCACTAAATCAACTTTGTCTTGAATTAGAATGGCCTCCATCTTAAACCGCCACATCCTGAAGTTGACAGTCTTTATGGGGAGTTCAGTCACTATCTACAAGCCTGGGCTCTGCTCAAGAGTAGTTAGCCAACTTTGTGACTTTGCTTGGCTTCCAGCCTTGCAAAGGGATAGCCTTTCACTATCTAGGCACCCTATAAGGGGTGTCCACTACCTAGATTGGATGGCTTGTGTTAATAAACAAGTTAAGCCCTAGTTATGAGCTTTCCTCCCTTTCATTTCGGCAGGCTTCGTTCTTTTTTAAGAAATTTATTTAACAAATCTTGCAGTGTATTTTTTCGAACCCAAACTATGAGAACTCGCGAAAATTATGGGTATGCCTTGAATTTATTTTATTTTATTTACTTGGTTATTAGAAATATTACATATAACAAATAATTGGTTAAATTAAATGTCTAATTGAATTTCTATTAAATTGAGAATTTAGAAATATCCTAGAATGGTGGAAAATTTTCTTATAGGGATATACAAATTAGAACAAATAAAGTTAGGGGCCAATGCATGAAATAATAAAACTATAGCTCTTAGTAAGCAAATAAGCTAAAACTAAAAGACCAAACCAACCTTGAATTTCAGTTAAACTACCATGCAGCCAGCAAGCAAGCCATCAGAATTCTAAAATAGGAACCGAGAGAAGGAAATATTTGGAGAGTTTGGTCACGGAGTGGAGCAGCTTTGAAGTGTGTAGCACCGAATGGAAAATTGACCACCGAGTAGCATTTCCTTCTTCTAATTCTTGAGCCTTCTAAACAGAGAGATAAGTGAGTAATAAAAGGAGAAAATTTGTTGGCTACTTCAATTGACTGACTGCAGTTGAGAGAAAAGAACCAGGCCGTTCCTTCCTTTCTTTCTGAAACAAACTAAGGAAGTGGAACTAGGCCTGAGGAGAGGACGTGGATTAACTCCATCAGCTGCTAAGCATAATCAAACAAACGAAAGTAAGGAAACGGGAGAGATAGTGGGAGCAGACTGATAAGAGTATATTTTATGTATTTTTAGTGTGTTTTATTGGTTAGTTTTGGTGTGTTTTATTTAATTTTATAAATAATTAACTAAGATTCTAGTGAAAATATGCATTTTGTGGTTTAAAGTGTGAAAATTGCATTTCTATGGATTTTTATGATAAAAATTTCATATTTTATAGGTTTATTGATTCAATCATCAAATGGAGTGCACTGAGAATATAATTTGATGATTGATGATGGATTAAAGTGATAAAAATAGAATATGAAGTGTGAAAGAAGAAATGCAATTAAAGTCAAAAGGAAGCAAGATGTTCAGCTTTGACACGTTTTGTATTTTGTCTATATCTTGAGCTACATACATTGGATTGAAATGATTCTTGAACCATTTTTGAAGCTAAGAGACAGATCTACATTTGGTATGAAGACATCAAAGTCCAATTCGGCTATTTTCCTGGTCAAAATGTCGAAATACAAAAGTAAAAGTCTGCTATTGAGAGCTGAAAACGCGGAATTGACCAGTCAGTGGTATTTTTATCATATCTTGGTTTTCAGAACTCCAAATTGGATGATTCTTGAAGCATTGAACAGCTATTTCAATGGACTACAACTTCTATGTTTTGAACAAGAGCCAATTCATCCACCATCATAGAGAAAATAGCAGTTGAAGTAGCTAGATTCTGGTCAGAAATAGCTGCTCTCCACTGGTACAACTTGTTTTCTCCTTCAATAATTTACAGCTACGGATGAACGTATGATAACTAATTAGCAGCTGTAAAAGGGATGTTTCAAGTCTCATTTCTTGATTGCATTCACCTATATATAGGCATGGACTTGCAAGATTCAAAATAACTTTGCAAGGCTAGAAAAACTCACCAAAAATGTAGTGTTCACTAGTTTTTCTTAGTTCATTAGTATAGTATAGGTAGAGTAGTTTATCCTTCTTGTATTTGTAGTTATATTTGGAGGAAGATTGGAGGAGCAAAAATGGAGAGTTTGAAGCTCATGTGACAAGGGTGACTTATCTCCTATCACTTTCTCTTTTGTATTTGAATTCATGTTTAACTATAATACAAGTTTGGTGTTTGTTTTTACCATGTTTAGTTAAAGTTTATGCCTAGAGTTGTGGTTGAACTTGCTATAGTTTGTTTATGATGTTTACTTGGCTACTTGGTGATATTATTTTGAGAAAGTTATTTATCACTTTCGATTTTCTAATCATAATTAACTGGCCATTAATTGTGATTATCTAAAGGTATTAAATTTGCAATGAGAATTGGAATTTAACACTAGTTCAAAGAAGTGATAAACCTAGGGAGTATACTCACGAGAGTAGAGGTGCACCTATGTGGCTTAAGTGACTTGTTCATGTAATTTCATAAAAGAAATGAACTTGTATTTAATTCATAACCACGAGAGTAGGAATGACTTATTTACAAGTATAGATGATTCACTACGAGAGTAGGTTTCACATATATAAGGAAATTACGCCATAACTAGCCAAGATAATAGCATTCACTTAACCGGTAACTTCATTTGCAAGAGTAGTAAGGAATTCCATATCTCTAGAAGCTTTCTAGTGTTATTTTCATAAATTTTATATTTGTGGTAGTCTAAAAAATAAAGGAGTTGGAAAAACACCGGTAATTGCACTCTTTCCTGTGGAATCGATCATTAATACCCTATACTCGCTCACGATTCGTATACTTGCGATAAATCGCGTGTGGGGTATTTAGGAATTTATAAATGTAAAATTTGATTGTGAATGAACTTATTGTATAAGTATACCCCGCGCACGTCACAGACCTGCGGGAATAAAGCTGGAAAGAAAATCTGAACCGTCTGTAATTCCTAACTCTTAAAGGCAAGAGGTAAATTTCTGTGACTAATATCTACTTACCGAGTATAAATAAGTGTATATTTAAATTGTAAGTTGAGTTTTAGCAGAGAAAAGTGAGCTTCAACTGAGGGAAAATTCTGGTTTGAAACTCAAATGATCATTGACTGAACCTGTGAGAACTGAGTGATGATCGACTGAAATTGCAGGCTGTTATCAATGGAAAAATGGAAGAATATTATAGGAAATGCATGGAAATGTTTATTTCTGATATTATGTAAAGTTTAGCCATAGAAACTTGTGAAAGTTGGAACCTTGAGTTGAAAATAAAGAAAGATAACCTGGTGGAATTCTTTTAGCTCATCCGAGTGGGGAAATGGAAAAGTTTCAGCTGACTTTTTGTTAGGAAATTGGCTTAAGTTCTTTTTAGGTAGAATTCTTGTTTTGTGTGGAAGTAACTAGTTTCCTAATTTGGTTTTAGTTACTTAAAGTAGTAGTCAAGTAAAACCCTATTTAGCTAGATACTATTTCCTACTCTATATGAGTTTAGGAAATAGTAGTGGTTTCCAATTGTTATTTGGTTTTTTGGCAGTAATGTTCTCTATAAATAGGTAGGTTGGCATACTACAAAGACACACAAGAAAAGAGTGAGAGAGTTCTTAGTGGGTGAGAGAGTTATACAAGAGTTGAGGCTTGGAAATCAAGTTGTAATCTTGTGGTGTTTTTTCTCTCATAGTAAGAACAAGTATTTCTCTCCGTGGACGTAGGCTTAGTGATTAAGCCGAACCACGTTAATTCTTGTGCGTTGCTCATCATTCGTGCTAGATATAGTTTTCTATTAAATTGTTGGTCTTTTCCTTTTTCAAATAATTGGTCTGATACCCTAACACTTTCATGACTCTAAAATTCTATGTTAATCTGTAAAATTTTGGATAACATCTTGATTTCTTCTTGCATGAGAAATTTGAGCATAAGATGGAGGGATTTAGTAGAAGAAATTCGTCTTCATGCATTGCATGCTGCTATGCATCAGATTTACTGCCGAGAGAAGATATAAATCTTAGTACTTCAGCTTTTCTCTTGAATTTTGCTATAAATTTCCATGTTTTGTTAAGGTTAATCTGTAGTTGAATAATCATCCCCTGCATGTTTAGTTGGAGCATGAAACTGAAGAGAAAACTATGAGAAAACATCAAATGTTAAACTGCTACATCGCTGGAAAATTTTGTTAGAGCCGAGGAAATGAGAGTTGATTATGCAACTTGTTGTTTGAAATTTTGGAGTCACTTACAGTAAATGCATGAGATATGTCTCATCTATTGACCTAAAAGATATTTGCCTTTGAAACTAATAAAAACCTTGGAAATCCTAGCTGAAATTGTTGAAGAAAGTTGATAGAACCCGCTAGAATGGCCGAGAGAAAGAGAGGTGAACTTTTGATCACTCTTTCCATTGAATTTTAGTTGTGAACTTTTATATGTTCTGTTTAAGGCTACTTTGTAGCTTGATAATCCTGTTTTGCATGTTGAGTTGGAGTTAACACAGAAGAAATTAAGGAAGTGGTTGTATGTTAAGTTGCCATTTTAATGACTGATGCAATTAGCTGATGACAGTTTAGTATATATGGTTTCTTGGCTGGACAATTTGCTGGAACTAGGTGTTATCTGCCTTGGTTTATGCTGGACTGAATGTATACTAAGTAATTAGTGTTTTAAACAAGAAAAGGCTAGAGTTTTGTTGAACATTTTGAAATGTTTGTGCTGGAATTCTTGCCTTGCTAACCGAGTGTGTGAGGAAATGAAACTCTCATGAGATTTTCGAAAAATTCAGGTTAATTGGTTGTGAATCCATATGGAGCATTTTATAACATCTTGACCCTATCTTTCACGTTCATTTTAGTGAACTTGAGACCTGAAAAGCTGATGAATTTTGAGAGAGGTTAAACAACAAAGTTGAATGGAAGTTGATTTGGCCGAGAGAGAAGAAATGAAAAGTTTAACCAGGTTTACTCTTTAAGTTGGATTGAAAATGATTTAATCTTAGTTTAAATATCTCACAAGACTTTAAATTTGGTGTAGATGTATATCTTCATCATTTTGAGCCAATAAACTTGATAAATTTTTGAAGAGAAATGAGAGAGACATTGCTGGAATTTTGTATCTTGTTTAATAAGTCAAGAAACCTGGTTTCTAGTGATCTAAACTCCAAATTTGGTGGGTGATTATTGGCCTTATATGAATTGTATATTTACCTTAGGATAGTAAACCGGTTTCGCGCATGACTTTAACCCATAAAAGAGATATATGAGATAATAAAGTATCCTAAAGTAGTTATTTCTAAAACTTTCTTGATTAAGAGCTAATGTTGAATTTTAATACAATAAACCTAAAGGTACAGAAGTAGTAAAAGGACAATGCTGCTTTCTTTTAAAATTTCACTAAAAGAGTAGTTAAATAATTATGGCAATTATAACTTATCTCAGGAGATAGCAGCGTGCAAGAAAGCAATTCCTAGATCGAAGTGTAACTTTTGATTAGGGTGAGTGTTTCCACATTTGTGTGTTAAAATTACCTATGTGTTACTTAAATGATGTTTATATGATTATGCCAGTGCTTTATTATGAAGTGTTTTCAATTGTCCCTCGCCTTCTAAATCAGGAGTGTACTTTATCGCACTCGACTTAGTTTGAGGTTGAAGATTGATAATTGACCAAGTGTTATTGTATGTGCGCATGACTGTAAGCCGGTGTGTACTTTACCACACCAGCTAAACTAGGCCCCAAAACCCTTTGCTCAACGGACTATTCGAGCCAGCAAAAGGGTTTGGTCAGATAGGACGGTAGCTTTGGGTAAGTGTATTGATATGCTCGAGTATTACCACGGATTAGCAGATTACTGATATGACCATCTAAGTGAGGGAAGTGTTTACTGTTTTGGAGGTTATAAGGAGGAGTTCGGCGGAGTGTGTAGTGCATTGAAATGGCTCTAATATGAGCATTGTATCCTTTTAACAGTGATTACTCAGTGAAGTTTTCCTTATTTGTTTAATTTTGCTACTTGTTTAAGTGTTTAATTGATTGTTGCTTGTATGGAACCTCACTGGGTTTCGCTCAACCTTTTAGTTTGTTTTCCTTTCAGGAATTGAAGTTTGAAGAATGATCGAGTTGAATTAGGAAGTTGTTTTGGAAGATCCGTTAGTGTGTATTTATTGTAGTCATGGTTTCCTTTGTACCTTGAAATGGTCGAACCTTTTATCATGAGTTTGGTGTGGCATTAAGAATGGATGTTTAGAACATGTATTTTGTTTCTTTTATTGGACAAATTTATGTTTCAAGCTGATTGGAGAGTTGTACTTAGGAGTGAACGTTCAGTTGTTTAATGGAAATGTTATCTCTGAAGTTAATGTGAGTAAGTGAGTCTTACCGAGAGTCAGACAGGCGATCTACTAACTTCTAGAGTACGCCCTAGAAGAAGGTGAGGTCGTCACACAAACTCTCTGAAGAAGCTTTGGTATCAGTTTGTTAGGTCTGATCTCAAAAAATTAACTAAAGGATTCTTGGCAAACCCCGGGAGACAAATAACAAAGAAATAAAAGAAGATAGAGGAACAAAACTTACGTAATTTGGTCAAATTGACCTATGTTCATGGACGGAGGAGGAGCAAAATTTCACTATATAAAAGAGAGTACAAAAACCTTAGGAAAGTGTTACTAGACTCAAAAACACCCAATACTAAAACACAGAATAAAAAAAAATTTATTACAATAAAGGGTTTAATGACCCAAAAGTCTAAATTGCTCGCCTAAAGCTCTCTTCGTGTGATGCACTAAATCTCACCAAAAGGCCGTAGCCAACTAAAAAAAAAAAGACTCCTATATAAAAACCATTGTGGAACAAAGCCACACATACCAAATTCAACTATCACTTTACTTGAGGCCGTCACCTTTTTTTGTCCAAAAGTAAAAGTTACTCTACTAAAGTTGGCATAAAAGAAGTGAAAGAAGATAAAGCTAATGCTTAACGCCATATTGCATCTATTAAGAGAAAGGCAAGAAAATTATTATTGTTTGTATAATCTTACACGCATCTAAAGAAGCAGAAAGACATGGTGGACATGAAACAGACAGAAAAAAGAGAGGAGCACTCCAATGAAGATAATGAATTGAGAATGTCCTAGAAGAACGAAGCAGAAAGCAAAGGAAGCAGCAGGAGTGAGTGATGATGACTTTATCGAATTAGAAAAGAAAGGAAAGGAAGCATTGAGAATGAACTTTTCCAAACAATCAAGAAACACTTTATCCATCTAGCGAAGTACCCCAAAGACTTTTCCAAAGTAGACCTTTTCAAGAAGAAGGATGGAAGTAGTAGGATTATATGGAACAACCTAGATTTCTTACTCAAACCATTTTCAGTTTTATTTTCATTAAGAGCTTCTAGCTCTTTTCATTTATGCGAAAATAAAAGTTCATTATATAATCCACTCAGGGAAGGATAAACTTCATCATCTTGTATGTGTTTCTAATTAATTAATGAATATTTATTATTGTTAATAATCTTACTAAGAAACTCTTAAAGCTTTGTTTATCTTGGATTATCTAAACATAAAACGCTTAAATTATTTATTTAGAATAAACGGCTAGCCCCGTAATTGTGCAAGGCAAGTAGTTAGTCCTCCCAAAAGGTGCACATCGCTTAAATAAATAAATAACTATTCCTTTTGTCAATAGCTACCTAAAAATTCATTTGGAAAAAGACTTCCCTAAGTCTAAATTTAGAAGGCAAATGGGATAGAAGTTTGCTCCAAATTCTCCAGTATGTTATAGTAGGATACAACTTCTATTTTGGTTTTGTGTCTGATGCAGTAGACCAAAAATTCATGAGTGTAAGAGATGGAACTTTTGATTTTTATGAGAAGCCATAAAGTATTCAGTATTCTAGCTAGGTTACCTTATTTTGTGTTTCTTCTTTCAAGTAAGCAACATTCTTTATGCATTATGTTTGTGTAAATAAAATTACATATGTGCAAATTTCATGCTTAATGTAGTATGCCATTAGTTCCTTTTTTGTCCCCTTTAAAAAAAACCATCTAATAAGGTTAGAATTTAGCTAGACCCTTGCCAGTTTGGTAACTTTTAAGAGTCGTCATTCCTCATTTCATTATTACTTCAAGAGAGTTATCAAAATGTTTGTCTTGTAACTAGTATATCATGGATTTGAATCATCAAGAAAGTAAGTGAGGAATCACTATTCATCCTCTCTAAGAAAAGAGAAAAAAATGTAATTGCATCGAATAAAATTGCTTAGTTTCGAAATCAAAGGCTGCAACCCATAATCTAATGCAAAAATATCTAATGCCCAGCTTGGAATAAAAAAATATAATGCAATCCCAATCTCTCGTAACCTAATGCAGATCTTTGCCATAAAAAAAGTCACTAAACTGATCATCAGAACTGACACAGTCTCAAATGGTGAATGTAAAACTTTCCTCGAAGAATTTGATTTAAGGCCACTACAAAATGATCCTTACAGAAGAATTTCACTTAAAACAGCTAAGATGTAATCATCAGTAATTTCATTGCACCCAAAACCATATTCATGACAAGTTCTTTTAGGACAACTTTTAAGGGACTGCTGTAAAATCGTACTTCTTCGGAAACAAACGATTCATAGAGGAAGAAGTAAAAAGATTCAATTTTTAGAAAGCCAACCTAGACATATTAGGCCATAACGTGACCCATGAATTGTACGTCCATAATATCATGAGTTCATAAATATCATAGTCTAGTTTATGAAAGAGGTTGATTTATTAGCGCAACAGAAAACTTCATCAAGATCAAAACTAAGAGAATCATAAACATCCATGGAGACTTTAGCCATGTCCGGATCCTTTATGTTCATGATGTAGCACGGGTTGCCTATTTCAATTTATCATGACTTAGATTTACTCCAAAATCGTGAAGGAATTTCAGAAATAACCATATCAGCCAACTTGATCAAGAGTAGAATTTCAAAAATATGTGTAGACATGGTTGTAGATTTCAGTTATACAATTAAACAAGCAGGCAGTTAGATTCATAATAAATTAAAAATAGTTTCTTATGTATAAGCTTTGATAAATAAGAAGAGTAAATAAAATAAAACTTTTCACTTCTTTGACTTCACGTCCTGCCAATTTCGTGCTTAGTACAGTACGTTATTAGTTTTTCTTTTCCTTTCAATAAAATAACATGAAAAAGTGGCAGTTCAACAAGGCTCCTTCCAATCTAATAAATTTTAAAACTTATAATATTCCTCAATAAGGAAGAATCGTCGTGATTTATGACTTCGGAAAGTATTTGATTTAAAGTAATCTAGCATCATGATAACATCTTTTCGACTTTGTACAGACCATTGATAGTAACCATTTTGACTACTATCAAAGTAGAGACTTCCTCCAAATATTACCTTATAAGACTCTACATCTTGTAGAAGTTTATTAGTTACTCGAATACTTAGTTGAGGTAGTCCATGCTTCATAGCTATACTAAGAGTACCATCAGCATCAAAGAATCCTGCAAACCAATTTGATCGTTTCGTTTTCACTATTATGTCCACTTATTACTACTATCAAACTTGTGTCATAAATCTATATAGTTTGGTATGTTGCTTGTGTTGCTCTTTTAATTCATTTATGTGCCATTTGATACTATATGAGGAAAACAGAGTAGTTAATTCATCGTAGCTTTGTAACCATTTTCATCTCATTATTAATAGATTTTTTTTTGAATTGATGCTTATATTTAAGGCTTTCAGAGAGCATTAATGCTAAAAACTGTCTTTTGTAGGTTTTTTCTGTAGATGCTCAAGATTGTGAATTCATATTTTGGAGTCAAATTCAAATATGCTCTATTATAGCATTTAAGTTATGTCTAATAAAATATGTTCTTGTAAGCCATGGTACATTAATACTAATTTAACTGTTGTATATTCATCTTAGTGGTTGATTATTTGATCTTAGATTTAGGATAGAATTTGACTTGATTCAAGGTAGACATTGATAGTAAAATATTTTAGTCAATCTAGTTCATACCTCTCTTAAGTTGTTTTTTAGGGTCAAAATAATAATATTCAGATCATGGCCATATATTAGGGAAACATCGATTCAAGCACCTATTGGCTGTATTGGGTTTTATCTAAAGTGAATTAAAAATTACCATAATTGTAACAACTACATATATTGGAAACTTGAAGCACATTAGCATTTTTTTTACAATCTCCACTGTTTGTGCACGTTTTTTAACTTTCCAGGCATGGTGCGTTCTCTCCTAATTGGCTTACCAAAAAAAACGACGGGGAACAAGAAAAAGGCAGATTCTTTAGTATATTGTTTGTTTCAAGCTCCAAGAGATTGGAAGCCACCTTGAATGCCTCGGCTTCACTAATCTTAATGTGAAACTAGTAGGCAACAATTCCAGCAAAAGCTGATTAAAAGACTAGACAAGCTCTACTCCACTAGTGAACTTCTATGGGGAAACTAGTGCTCTTGTAGGAATTGTCACTCTTCTTGTTTTCTTAGACCACCACCAAAAGTAGTAAACATGAGGGTGCACTTTGAAGTGATAAAAGTTTCTTCTCCGTGCAATGCATTATCGGTAGTCTTACTATCATTTACTCGAGGCTATTCTATCTTTTGTCCATCAAATAATAAAGTTTCCTAACTACTAAAGCTTGCATGGAAGAAGTGAAAGAGGTTCAAGTTGATACTTGGAAATGCTACATTGCATCTCTTAAAGGCAAAGGAAAGAAAATTTTCTTTACTTGTACAATTTGGCATGCACCTAAAAAAAGAGAAAGAGTGTATGGTCATGAAGTAAGCAAAATCCTTTATGCATTACTTTTAAGTAAATAAAATTGCGTAGATGAAAATCTTGTGCTTAATGTAATATGTTCTTAGTTTTATCTTTTTTCCCTTCGAAGAAAACCACATAGTATGGTGGGGGTTCAGCCATCCTACTATTTTAATAACTTTTCTAAGTTTTCATTCCTCGTCTCGTTGTTGTTTTGCGAGAAAGATGATAATTACTTCTGCATATTAGGATTAAACGTTTATCACAAGTCCTTGTTGTTTGGTATGTTGTGTATATGTTGTTATAGCATCAGCCTCTCTCTTAATTCGGGTGAATGCTATCACCATGATGATCAAGTAGTTGTTAAGTTTGAAGATCAAAGGCAACAACAAAACTATAAAAGAAATTCCAATCTCATTTAGGGTCTGTTTGTTTGGGTGGAAAAGGTTTTCTGACAATTAATTTGAAAAAATAATTTCTGACAGAAAATAAGTTACACCAACGGGAGGAAAATAACTTCACAAAATAACTTCGGGTTTGTTTGGATTGTAAATAATTTGAGATATTTTTAGTATAGCACTTTTTGTGATGTGATGTATATGAGATAAAAAAGTAATTGGAAAGATAAAAATCTGTATTGAAAATTGTAATGGTGATGTCAGCAAATATATTTGGCCAAATAATCTACTGTCCAAACCATCATTATGAAGCTATTTTCCTTTCGTAAAAGCAGTCTTCTTTTCACAGCCTCCAGCAAGGAACCATCGATAATAGACCATCTCTTCTTCGGCAGTGATAACAGACCATCTCTAGCAGCATCTCATCAGCAAACAAATCTCTTCTTCGCCGGTGGCATCTCCAACTCCGGCATCCAGATCTTTATGTGCCCCTCTCTGCTGACGGTGAGGACAAATTCTTGTGTGAATATCAAACCAGAAAGGGGTTCGGTATGGACACTATGAGCAACTAGTGGAGATATCTTTGGAACATCTCTCATGCATAGAGTAGGTTGTGAAATACCAACAGGGTAAGCGCTGTCCCAGTGAGAAGACTGACTTGTTAGGGTGGAAATTTATATTAACTTTTGGTGAAAACCATCACCTATTAAACCCGAGATCAATATGGCGATGATTAAGAAATAAATTAACACAAAATTGCAGAAGCGTACCTTGATTCATGTTGACAAACTAGTGCTTGAATCCCTAGAGATTTTGGGGTGGCCTTCGATCTTTGGTGGCAATTTATATTAATTTTTGGTGAAAGCTATCACCTATTAAACCCGAGATTAATATGGCGATTATTAAGAAATAAATTAACACAAAATTGCGGAAGCGTACCTTGATTCATGTTGACAAATTGGTACTTGAATCCTTAGAGATTTTGGGGTGGCTTTTCAAGTCAACACGTATTTACCGATCTTTGAGAGAGCCCTTTAGTATCTCTCTGGTATCTTTCCTGACGATGAGATATCAGGAAAGGGCTGTATATTGTGGTACTAGAAAATACGATATAAGATACGTGTGACCTGGGGACCATAACCCTATTTATAGGTAACAATCTTGTTACCTTTTGGAACCCTATTTCAACCCATCATAGAAATAGGAGATCTTAAATTTCTACACATTAAAGGCTCACATCCTATTAGATACATTAAGTCCAAACTATATTTGATCACTTTAATTGGATTTAACCTTATTTGACAGTTTGCAACCCATAATTATTCACATATAAGTCCAATGTTGGATTAAGGATCCAAAAATCTCCCACTTGGACTATATGTGTAACCTTATAATTATGTTTTGCAATTAATCGTATGAACTCAATTTTACTGTCATTATCACAATGTATCTGTAACCAATTCGGTCTATCAATTACACCAATATAGGATCAAAGCGGTCTTTGTTACAATTTCGTAACTCGACCCATCAATGGTCACATATATCGATGCTATTGAATGACATGAATCATGATGTGGATGTGTAGCATGAAAATTTCATGTAATGTGATCAAAATATGCCTATTTTCAACTGGTCCACCTTAAAATTTTATGAGATCAAACCATACCAAAATCAGAGTGTAAATAAATTCAAACTTTATTTATGCATAAAATATCCTTAAATCATTAATAACCGAAACGTATCATAAGAACATTTAAAATATCAAACTCCCACTAAAACTGTACATCATTTATCAATATGACACCCATACGAGCAGTATGCTCATGAAACATTTTGGGTGGCAATCCCTTAGTAAGCGGATCCGCAACCATAGAGTTTGTCCCGATATACTCTATCAATAACTGTCCACTCTGTACTCTTTCTTTAACAGACAAGAACTTGATATCTATATGTTTAGATTTCGTCGATCTCCTGTTATTATTGGAATATAGAACTGCTGACTTGTTGTCACAAAATAATTTGAGTGATATTTCAATGCTATCCACTACACGTAATCTTGTGACAAAATTTCGTAGTCAAATTTCTTGATTGGATGCCTCATAACAAGTTATAAACTCTACAGCCATAGTGGAAAATGCTATGAGGGATTGTTTAGCACTTTTCCAGGATATAGCACCTCCAGCCAACAAGTACACATAGTCTGACGTTGACTTCATAGTATCTTGGCATCCAACATAATCGGAATTAGTATACCCAACGATCTCTAACTCATCTGACTTCCGATACGTGAGCATGTAATCTTTTGTTTTCTTTAAATACCGTAAGACCCGTTTGGTTGCTTTCCAATGATCTAATTTAGGATTACTCAAATATCTACCAAACATTCCAGTAATGTACGCAATATCCGGACACGTACATACTTGAACATACATTAGACTCCCTACTGCTGACGCATAAGAAATCTTTTGCATCTCTTTTTCCTCAAAAGTATTCTTAGGACACTGCTCAAGACTAAATTTGTCTCCTTTAGTCACGGGAGTGTTACCTGATTTACAATTTTGCATGCCATACCTTTTGAGAACCTTTTCGATATAACCCTTTTGTGATAGTTCTAAAATACCTTGAAATCGATCTCGGTGTATTTGTATGCCTAGCACAAAAGATGCATCACCAAGATCTTTCATCTCAAAATTCTTAGTCAGAAATTTCTTGATTTCATGCAATAGACCAATATCGTTGTTGGCAAGAAAAATGTCATCAACATACAATACCAGAAAAATATACTTGCTCCCACAGAACTTATGGTATATGCAATCATCTACTAAATTTATCTTAAAATCAAATGAGATGATCATTTGATGAAATTTGAAATACCATTGTCGAGACGCTTGTTTGAACCCATAGATAGATTTTTTAAGTTTGCAAATCATATTCTTTGGATCTCCTGATACAAAGTTTTCTGGTTGCACCATATAAATCGTCTCATCAATGTTACCATTGAGAAACGCTGTCTTTACATCCATATGATATAACTCAAGATCGAAATGCACCACTAGTGCCACGATAATTCTAAAAGAGTCCTTTGAAGAGACTGGAGAGTAGGTTTCTTTATAGTCGATACCTTCTTTTTGTGTAAATCCCTTAGCGACAAAACGAACTTTGTATCTTTCCACTTTCGAATCCCTCTTGATTTTAAATATCCATTTACAACTAATGGGTTTCGCTCCTCCTGACAATGGGACAAGATCCCAAACGTCATTGTCCTTCATGGATTTAATCTCCTCATTCATGGCATCGATCCACTTTTGAGAATTTGAACTTTTCATGGCTTGATGGAAGTTGATTGGATCATCTTCTATCAATCCAGAGTCATCCTCATATTCTTGGAGAAAAATAATGTAATCATCTGGCACTGCACTTCTCCTTTCTCTAGTGGATCTTCTTAATGGCACTGGTTCTTGGAGAGGGAGAGTTTGAATTTCTATAACAGTTTGTTCTTCGACATTGTCTTGATTTGTCATGTCATGATCTTGTTCAGAAATAGAATCCTGAACAAGATCAATGACACCTGTGGGAATATTAATATATTCCTCTTTAAAGACAATGTCCCTTACTGTATTTTCTCCCCCAAACTCGACATCCTCAAAGAATCGGGTATTTCCTGTCTCAAAAATTGATTTAGTTATTAGATCATAAAACTTGTAACCTCTGGTTCTTTCAGAGTATCCAATAAAATAACAACTAACTGTTTTTGAGTCCAGTTTCTTTTCATTTGACCTGTAAGGTCTTGCCTCAACTAGACACCCCCAAACATGCATATGCTTTAAACTGAACTTTTTTTCCTGTCCAAATCTCATAAGGGGTTTTGATAGTTGCTTTAGTTGGAACTCTATTAAGAATATATGCTGCAGTTTTAAGTGTTTCACCCCAAAATGACTCTGGTAAGGTAGAATGACATATCATACTCTTATCATATCTTTAAGTGTTTTATTCGTCTTTCAACTACACCATTCATAGTGGGTGAACCCGGCATAGTATACTGTGGGACGATACCGCATTCCTCTAAATATTTAGCAAATGGTTCTGAACATTGTTCACCTGAACCGTCATATCTACCATAGTACTCACCACCACGATTAAATCTGATGCTTTTAATTCTTTTATTGAATTGATTCTCAACTTCAGTTTTAAAATTTTTGAACACGTCCAGTGACTGTGACTTTTCTGAAATGAAATATATGTAACCATATCTTGAAAAATAGTCTATGACAGTTATAAAATATTATTAACCATTCCAAACAGATGTAGGAAATGGTCCACAAATATCTGTATGTATAAGTTTTAAGACATCTGAGGACCTATTGGTTTCAAATCTCCTTTTATTAGTTTGTTTCCCCTTTATACAGTTAATACAATCATTAAAATCTGTAAAATTCAAGGGGTCGAGAATTTCATTTGACACAAGTCTTTCCATTCTCCGTTTGGAGATATGTTCCAATCTCTTGTACCATAATGCAGCTGAATTCTCATTGGTTAATTTTCTTTTTACTCCTCTAGTACTCAAATGCAGAGATTCATTAAATGAGACAATCGTATCAATTAAATATAGATTATCGTAATGCATTAAAGAACCAGAACAAACCAATTTTGAATCATGAAACAATTCAAATTTTCAATTTCCAAATGAACAAAAATAACAAGTTTGTTCCAAGCAGAAATAGAAATTAAATTCCGTCTAAAAAACGGTACAACAAATGTCTCATAGAGATCCAAATAAAATCCAGTTTTTAACAATAATCTAAAAACTCCAATTGCCTCAATTTGAACTGTTTTGCCATCGCCCACGTAGATATATCTTTCATTATCATTAGACTTTCGACAATTCAGGCAATCCTGCATAGACACACTTATGTGAGTTATTGCACCAGAATCTAACCACTATTTGTGTATAGGTACCGAAGTTAAATTAATTTCAGAACAAACCAAATTAAGAAGCATACCTTTCTTAGCACGCCAAGCGTGATAGTTGGTGCAATGCTTCTTTTGATGTCGTTCAGCTCCACAGAAGAAACAACTATTTTTTCCCTGATCATTTGATTTCTTTTGTTGTTTCTTTTGTGGCGCTGTACTTGCAGCTCCTTTTTCTTTCTTTCTCTTAAATCCCTTACTTTTATTATTAGTGGTTGACACCAGTTGGGCACTTTCTGTCTGCTCTTACTTCAACCTTTTCTCTTCCTCTACACAGTGTGAGATGAGTTCATTTAGAGACCAAATCTCCTTTTGACAGTTGTATCTCACCTTAAACTGGCTAAACTGTGTAGAAAGAGATATTAAAATCAAATGCACTAGTAACTCTTCAGAGAGTTTCAACTTAAGTGCATTTAATTTCGAAACAAGATGAGACATCTCCATGATGTACTCTCTGATATTGCTTTTACCACTATATTTCATTGAGACTAGGCATGTCAAAAGCGTACTAACTTCAACCTTTTCATTTTTGACAAACTTTTTTTCAATGTGCTGAAGAAACTCTTTAGCGGTTACAGTCGTTTCTGACATTGTTCCCCTGAATGCTTCTGGAACGGCATTTTTAATGATCATCAGACACAAGCGATTTGATCTCTCCCACCTCTCATTATTTCTTTTTTCATCGAAGGTGCTCTGATCTGTAAGAGGTAGGGGAGAATCATCCCTTAACGCAAGGTCAAGATCCATTACTCCAAATACTATCAAGAGATTTTCTTTCTAGGACTTGAAATTTATGTCATTCAACATAGGAATATTATTGATGTTGGAAGTGATATTTGTAAGATCATTCGCAATTGAACAGAAAACATAATATAATTAAAACTATGAATTACTAAATCCAAATTATTTCCTAATAATCAACCATATCTAACTCTGATACCACTTGTTAGGGTGGCAATTTATATTAACTTTTAGTGAAAGCCATCACCTATTAAACCCGAGATCAATATGGCGATTATTAAGAAATAAATTAACACAAAATTGCGGAAGCGTACCTTGATTCATGTTGACAAATTGGTGCTTGAATCCCTAGAGATTTTGGGGTGACCTTCCAGATCAACACGTATTTACCGATCCTTGAGAGAGCCCTTTAGTATCTCTCTGGTATCTTTCCTGATGATGGAATATCAGGAAAGGGTAGTATATTGTGGTACTAGAAAATATGATAAAAGATACGTGTGACCTGGGGACCATAACCCTATTTATAGGTAATATTCTTATTATCTTTTGGAGCCCTATTTCAGCCCATCATAGAAATAGAATCCCTTAAGTTTCTACACATTAAAAGCTCACATCCTATTAGATACATTAAGTCCAAACCATATTTAATCACTTTAATTGGACTTAACCTTATTTGACAGTTTGCAACCCATAATTATTCACATATAAGTCCAATGTTGGATTAAAAATCCAACATGACTTCCAGTACTAAAAGTAGGGGAACCACCAGAAGGACGGCGGACTGGCACTACAATTTCATCCATCTCCAGATCCCATAAGAGCAATTGGGTGTCCTGGGAAATATTAAGTTGCGAGGAGTAAGATGCGTATCGCAAAGAACTTGATTTCTAAGAGCATGTAATGAAATAAAATGAATGATGTACTTATTAGGTAGCATGGATTTTTCCACCTCAACATGTTCATGGCTGATAAAATCAATTTTATGAACTCAAAGTACAATAAAAATGACGTTTCCAAGGTGAAGAAAGATCCTAATCAAAGACCAAACAACCAGGATACTCTTTAGCAGACATTTGAAGAAGTGAATTTTGGGGGTTTTATGATTCTAGGAATCTGATTATTAATTTCACTAGCTTTTATCTATTGGGAACTTGAACTTGCAATTCTGACTATCTTTAAAGATTTGGGGTGGAGAGTTGCTTGACTTAGGCATTCAATTTGTTCATTTGGAGCAAAGTTTGTTCTTTAGGATATGGACTATCAAGGAAGTTGTAATTGAATATGTGACAGGTGCCGAGCCTGTGCAACAATAATAAATAAAACCTAACTACCACCTGAAACAGTCAATAATCAATTCTAGTACTGGAGTAGGGATTCTAGGTGTGCAATGGGTTACTTGATTCACCATGTTCCCGAAGAGTTTGCTTAATCCGATATACCTGAATTAATTATTTAACTGATTTCACTAACTAGTAGATAGTGGCAAGTAGGGTCGTCTCCTCAGGGACAAGCGAAAAATTTATTTCTCTTCAAGTCAAAACAAATAGGGGATTTTAGAATAAAATGCTAACTAAATAATTTAACTGCAGAAAAGTAATTGATTAAAGGAAATAATTAGGAGAGTTCTAGCCAAGGGTGCACTTCAGAAATGGTTCATGCACTGATCATCGATTCACAGATAATTCTGACATTTATTAATAGATTAGTTATAGTTGTCATGCACGCGATAAACAACCAACCCTTCTTTAATTTATTGATAGCTAAGGCACGACCGTTAACTATTTTCCTAACCTAAAAACAACCCTAAGTACGACCGTAGGATTTAATTTCTAGCTTGCATTAATACTTAGAAAGGCCCAATCCTAACTAACAAACACGCTACGAGGGTTTGTTTAAATTAGATCATATGTTCCCCTGACATAAAGCCGATTACGCCAGTTGCTATTAAGATAGAGATAACGAACAATTACGGATTCAATTACCCTATTTAGCAGAATAGCCTATATGAATAATTAATTATTGCGCACTAACCAATCATACACAAGGCTATAACAATTAAAATCAAGGAACATATAAATATCAATAAATGAAGAAAATAATTAAAAATGGTTTAGATCTCACAGTAATCGTTGAACCAATTCGTCAGTTGCCCCCTTGACTAGAATTAGAGAATTAGCCCTCCATCAATGGAGGACAAATCGCGTGTGTTAATTTGGGAAAGATTCGCGCACTGTCTCCTCCAACTTCGGTCAACAACAGGAGGAAAAAAACAAAGGGTTTTATTGCGTCCAATTAACTCCAAAAATCCAACGTAAAAGAGAGTCTAATGCCCTCTTCCACTTTCGGTCAAAGCCAATTGAAAAGCAAAGCCCCAAGGGTCAATAATGGCGGCTCAATTGTTTTCTTCTCCTAATTGCTCACAAACGTACGAGAAAGGCTTTGCTTCTTTTGTTCTTTCAATTTCGATCAACCCACAATAGAATTGGGATTGCCAAAGTCAACCAAAGATGGAAAAAGAAACAACACAAAGTCAATAACTGAGGCTTTTGTCTGCTGCCTCTCTACAAAGCTCCGGGCCACCCCCCCAATTCCAAAAGCAACAACCCAAAGAAAACCTAAGCCAAGCAGAAAATCAACTCTCCCATCAAAAGCTGACCTCCCGGAGTCTAATACTCCTCTCACTAGTATTTGGTAGGACTGTCAATAGGGTTGGGCCAGCCCGAGCACCGCTCGCTCGGCCCGACAGAAAGCCCGTTGAGCCCGATCATTTAGTGAGCCGGTCTGAGTCTGAGCCTAAAAATAGGCCCGAATTAAATGTGAGCTGAATTTGGACCTTATTAGGCTTCAACCCGATATAGGCCCGGCCCTTTAATTACCTATATATATAATATTTATATTTTGATATTATGTATAATTATATATCCAAATATATTATTACTAAATACTAAATATATACATAAATTACAAAACACAAAAATACATCTAAAAACTCTTTCATGAGCTTTCTTGAGAGCCAATATTGGTAATGCATAACTAAATCTCTAATTTTTCTTATTGGTTGAGTAAATTTTTGTATTGGCATAATATTGGTTGATTTTTTTTTTGTCTACAAACACAAAAATCATCAAGCATATTTGGATTTAAATCACAAAATTATAAAAAGAGTTTTAACTTTTAAAGATATATTGGCTTATGATCGCATGTTTTATTACTATTTTTCATGCATTTTGAATGGATTAAATATAAATATTGTTGAAAAATTTTTGGTTTATATACGTTTTAAGAACTATTATTTGTTCATGTTTAGTTTTAATATTATAATCTTGTAAATGTTAAATTAGTTTTACAACTTAATAGTTATAGTAATTATATTAAGAAAATTAAGGAGTAATAAGTGAGTTTGGGCTAAACCCGATTAAGACTCACAACCCGAATATTATGTGAGTTGAGTATGAGTTTCACATTTACGAACCCGAAACTCATAGTTTGAAGCCCGAAAATGATTCAAATTAAATGAGCTGAGCTTGAACTCATCAAAACCCAGCTCATTAGGCCCGATTGACAGGCCTAGTATTTGGTCCCACCGAAATTCAAGGAGGAGATTTCCCCTTATCAGAAATTGGTCTTCCAAAAATTAAAACAAAACTCCCTAAAAATAAAATAAAATAAAGTCTATTACAATTAGTTTCTTCAGCTTCTCAAGCGGACCCCACTGCTTGAAATGGCCCACGAACGACGAATCTTCCAAATTTCGATTTTAAGCACTTTTCAGCATTAACTCCTGTAATTGGCACCAAAATAACATATCAATAGAATCCACCCAATTAATGAGATATTTAGTCAAACAATTGTGCAATAATGCCCAAAATATCCCACTAAAATGCACCCTATCAATTTTCCCCACACCTAAACTATGCTTGTCCTCAAGCATAATTAACTCAGAAGTGCAATCAAGATACCAAGCGATTTATAGCAGTTCATACCAAAACGGCATTCCAAATTCCCCAATAACCTCATTGAAATCAGAGTATACCAAATCAACAATTCTCGCAATTTAAAGTGCACTCCTTCACTCCGAAGTGTATAGGATATGTATATAAGATAGCTCTCAAATTAACACAATAGAATGACACTACCATAAACTTACTCATATATCATATCGCTACCACTTCCTTATGAATTTAAATGCAGCAATCAAGGGACTTTGCAAGGTTGTAATGGGGCTGGGGTGAGAAGATAGGATAAAAAGGATTCAAAAGGTGTAAAAATATAAAGAAAATGCTCAGAAATTCATTACACAGATTCTTGCACATTTGGAATTTCAAGGCATCTCAACAGTCCAACCAGTGAAGTCAAAGTTGGCCCTAGTCACACTTTCGGCTTCTTTTCCTTCTCTTCTCTCGGTGGGACCTTAATCTATTTCTCCCTTTTTCTTTTTTTTCCTCTTTTTTTTTAATAAGAATCAACTTCACTAGTTGATTGCCTGCATTTTCTTCTTTTTCCGTTTTCTGCTTTTTTTTTTTCATTTGCTTCCCCTTCTCTTCCTCTCTTTCACATATATACATGCAATACCTCTCAAATAATACTCCAAATTTTCAGGTAGTGAAATCAAAGCACTTCTTTACATGAGGTTCAAAGAGAGAGTCTAAAAAGAGGTTTTACTGCTAAAAACCAGGGCATCAAGCGAAGAATAAGGTCTAACGCTCAACTTGGCTTCCTAATGATAAATAAATTAAGGGTTGGTTTTTAAAAGAGTCCAAAAATGGTCCAATCCTAGGTGCCCTATCACTTTAATGCATTCAACTCATTTAAACGTGGTCTTGACACGCATAACCGAGCAAGTTCTAAAGTGACAAACCATGTGCACTAATCACTCAACAAACGAAAAATTAAGCTCAAAAATTGCACAAGTGATCAAATTAATGTCAAGTTCAGCATATTCATCAATCAATTCATTATTGAGAAATAGTAGAACACCCCAGGGCCTGAACTTACTACTTATACTCATATCTCAATCGCATTCATCACCGTTTAACTACTAAGGCAAGAAAAATGCACACCAAACAACTAAAAACTCCACTAATTGCATAGTTAATCCTCTCCCACATCTAAACCTTACATTGCCCCCAATATAAGTAAATAAAGAGCAAAATCGAGGTAAAGGGGCAACGGTACTTCCCTTAAAATGGAGGAGGGCGGTAGTGAACTAAGGCCGTGGAGGGAATGGCGGGCGGAAACCCACGTGGTGGAGGTACTGCGCCAAATTCTGGGCCATTCCAGCCATTTGAAGCTCCATCGGCTCCATACGAGTGTCCATGTGCTGTATCTGGAACCGAAGGGCTGCAAACTGGCTATCGGCGGAGGATGACGGTGGAGGGGCCGAAGAGGACGGTCTGAGGGCATCTGTGGAAGGACCACCTGCCTCCGAGGTGGTGGATTTGGAAGCTTTGCGCTTCGGAGTAACATAAATTGGTCCCGGGGGGCAAACTGAAAAACACCATTCACCTGTTGCACAAGACCCATTTTTTCCAAACAAACTAAATCTAGGGGCTCCATAGTACATGCCTGATGCAAATTATGATTATTCAAGTCCAAAATCCCAAGATTTGCAGCCAATTGAGTGATAAATGAGCCCAAGATTAATGGATTATTTTTTTTACTTAAGACAGTTCAGAGGTGGAGGGCAAACCAGCAACCCAAATTGACCTTTCTCCGAACAACCATGCACCAAATGAAAAAGAATTTGGGTTTGGTCAAAGTACCCAAACTGTCCTTTCTACCAGAGAAATTGTAAGCCATAAATCTATGTAAATAACGGTAGGCGGGGCTCTTAAGATAAGATGCTTTAGACTGGCTGGGGTCATAGTTGTGTCGGTCAACCGACAACTCTCTCTAATAACCAATGTTATGAGAGTAAAATGGCTCCGAGTATTCGCACGGACTGTGCATATATTCCTCACTCTGGGAGTAGAGAATGTCAATGAACCCAAAGGCCAAATTGAATTCAGTGACAGATTGGGTGAACTCTCTACCCATTAACCTAAACTGCACTACCCCAGGAGTGGTAACAGAGAATTCGTCAGGGATATTAAATTCAAAAGTGGCATAAAATTCCCAAGTTAATTCAGTAAAAGCAGGTAAAATGATAGCAGCATAACGGGTCCAACCTATGTCGGTTAGATACTTTGTGACCTCATCCCTAAGATTCAGTTGATCAAGTGTAGGGCCGTGGATATATTTACGAGGAATTATCTTCCTTGTGCAAGTCGAGGCGTACCGTTCCTTGTCGGCAGCCCGGGTAAAGGTCAAGTGACCACCAAAGTGGGGCGGAGAGAAGATATGAACCTCCCTATTCTGTCCAAGGCGGGTCCGGGGCCCTCCCGAACCAGTTGATGGGGCAGGTCCACCCAAGGGAACCGTAGGCTGTGGGGTGGAGGTAGAGGGTTTGCTCTTACCTTTATTCTCTGGTTTGGTCATTTGGTCTGTTGGATAGGGCAGAGGCAAGGCAAAGGTGTACAAAAGAGGTCAACAGGCAGCTGACTCAGTAAAGGGTCCCAATTACAGCTCCCAACCATAGACAATTGCAAAAATGGACTATAAACTCACCCCAAAAACTAATTAAACATGTAAACAACAAAATGATCCCCAAATACTACAGATTTTACCCAAAAACTAATTAATTAGATAAACACAGTAAAACTTCCCCAAAAACTAATTAAACAGGCAACTAGAGTAAAAACTTTTCCCAAATATCACTGGTTGAGCACAAAATTTAACAAATAGTCGTCAATCAACCACAGATATATCACCGCATCCAAACAAGTACAAAATTTCTGTTCTCAGCTAGCAAATCAAAAATTTGGCCTCAATTACGAAATTAAAATCTGTCCTAAGCTAATTAAAGACTAGTAATCTGGCCTCAGCTATTTAGGGACAGAAAATTAAAAAGAATTCACCGGAGTTTTGAAAGCAAGCAGTGGGTGTGGTGGTGAAGGGGCAGAGGCGGTGACAGAGAGCAGAGACGGCGCGCGCGGAGGAAACGCGACTGCGAGGTAGCGCCTGGGCTCGCCTGTGCACGCGTTGTTGCTCTGTGGGTGACGCGTGCTGGGCCTGTGCGCCTATGAGTGCGTTGCTGTTAGTGACCGCGCGCGCGGCTGAGCAGGGGCTGGAGCTTGCGCGCTGTGCTGCTGGGTCGCTGTTCTGGTCGCGGGCGGAGGCTGGCGAGCAGGGAGGTTGCGCGTCTGGGGCCTGCTGCTTCGTGCGCGCCTGGGCTGGAGTTGGCGCTGGGGATGCGCACGAAGGAAGCTGCTGGTGGACTGGAGCACCTGGGCTGCTGGGCGGGCAGGAAGTGATGCGCGCAGAGGAGGCCGCGCGAGGTTGCTGCGAGCTCACTTGGACTGAAGCTCGCACGCTCTGGTGCTGCTGTGGACGCACAGGCGCGATGGGTGGCTCCGGAGTGCAAGCAATGGTGGTGTGCGGTGGGGTGCGACGGCGGGCGTGTTGCGGCGGTCGTGTGGGCGACGGACAAGGAAAAAGAAAAGGAAGAAGAGAAAGAAAGAAAAGAAGGAAGAAGAAGAAGAAAAAGGAAAGAAAGAAAGAAAGAGAAGAGAAAGAGTTGGGGTTCGGGTCTTTGAAAATTTTTTTTTTGAGTAAGGGCAATTTCGTCTTTTCACCCTTTTTTTTTAAAGGAACCCTTGTCTTAGGCGTGGGCACGCCTAACTACCCTCTAGTCTCTGACCATCTTCGGAAATTGTGTTCCTTAGGCGTGACCACCTGGCGTGAGCACGCCTAACTGTTACAGAGTCTTCTGATCGCGGACAAGAATTTTCTTCCCTTAAGTGTGACCACCTGGCGTGGGCACGCTTAACTGCTACAGAGTCTTCTGACCGTCGCCTTCCAACTCTTTTCCTTAGACGTGACCATTTAGCGTGGGTACGTCTAACTGCCAACTTTTTGCCACCAAATAACAAACTACTAAATGACACTAACACTTAACTAAAACTTAAAAAATGTACGCAAACTCAAACAAATAGTCTTGGGTTGCCTCCCATGTAGCGCCTTTCTTTAATGTCTTTGGCTAGACACAGCCGGAACCCTCAAACGAGATAAATTGGATCCTTGAGGTATACAATTTCCACTTCTTCAACTGAGAATCCTTCAAAATAAGGTTTGAGACGATGGCCATTTACCACGAATTTCTTCTCCGTCTTTAAATTTTGGATCTCCACTGCACCATAATAAAACACATTAGAAACGACAAAGGGGCCAATCCAACGAGAACGTAACTTACCGGAAAAAAGTTTAAGACTCGAATGATACAAGAGGACTTTTTGCCCCACTACAAAAGATTTCCTTGAAACCTGCTGATCATGAAAGATTTTACTCTTTTCTTTGTAGATCGTGGCATTCTCGTATGCTTCATTCCTAATCTCTTCCAACTCTTGTAGTTGCAATTTCCTTTGGAGCCTCGTTTCTTCAAGATTCATGTTGCACTGTTTCACTGCCCAAAACGCCTTGTGTTCGAACTCCACGGGAAGATGACAAGCCTTACCGAAAACAAGTTTTAACGGGGACATCCCAATTGCCGTCTTATACGCGGTGCGGTACGCCCACAGTGCATCTTCTAACTTCAAACTCCAATCCTTCCTGTCCGGGCGTACATCTTCTCCAAAATCAATTTAATCTTCCTGTTTGACACTTCGATTTGACCATTCGTTTGCGGGTGATACGTTGCGGATAATTTGTGGAGCACGCCATATTTTCGGAACAGGGCAGCAATAGTCTTATTACAGAAATACGTGCCCCTATCACTTACCACAGCTCTCGGCATCCCAAAGCGGACAAATATGTTAGATTTGAGAAACTCTACAACCACTCTAGAATCATTAGTACGGGTGGTTTTTGCTTCCACCCACTTAGAGACATAATCTACAGCAAGTAAGCTGTATACGAACCCAAAAGACAAGGGAAAGGGACCCATAAAATTTATCCCCCAAACATAAAAAATTTCAACAAATAACATGGGGGTTTGAAGCATTTTGCCCCTCCGAAAAATATTTCCCACCCTTTGACACTTATCACAAGATTTGCAAAACTAGTAAGCATCTTTAAAAAGGGTGGGCTAGTAAAAGCTACTCTCCAACACTTTGCGAGCTGTTCGCTTGGGCCTAAAATGCCCTCCACATGTAAACGAATGACAAAAATTTAAAATGGAGTGGAATTCACCTGCACTCACACACTTTCTTAGTACCTGGTCCGAACATTGCCTCCATAGGTAGGGGTCGTCCCAAATGTAGTATTTGGCATCACTTTTCATCTTGTCTCTCCTAGTCTTGGGTCAACTTGCAGGCAATTGATTAGTCACTAAGAAATTTACTATATCAGCATACCAGGGTACGGACGAATCAACGGCAAATAGTTGCTCTTCTGGAAATGTCTCTCTCAATGGTTGCTCTTCCTTGTGTGCAAGCAAGCGGATCAAGTGATCAACCACCAAGTTCTCCGCCCCACTTTTATCTTTGATCTCCAAGTTGAACTCTTGAAAGAGCAGGATCCATCTAATGAGCCTTGGTTTCGCGTCCTTCTTTGTCATCAAATACTTTAAGGCGGCATGATCAGCGAAAACTGTTATTTTTGCACCTAACAAATAAGGTCTAAATTTTTCTAATGCAAAAAACACAGCTAGTAATTCTTTCTCCATTGTAGAATAATTGAGCTGAGCTACATTCAACGCCTTCGATGCATAGTAGATTGCATGTGCCGCCCTGTCAATTCTTTGCCCCAACACCGCACTTGCGTCACACATTATTTCAAATGGGAGGCTCCAGTCCGGCGGTTAGATGACTGGCGGTGAGATTAACGATCCCTTCAATTTGTCAAATGCCATCCTGCACTCCTCGGTAAAGTCAAATGCTACATCCTTTTGCAACAGCTTGAACAGGGGCGCTCCAATTTTAAAAAAATCTTTGATAAATCTCCTGTAGAACCCTGCATGACCCAAAAAGGAACGCACTTCCCGTACACTTACGGGGTAAGATAAAGCAGAAATAATATCGACCTTTGCTTTATCTATTTCTATGCCCCTAGCCGACACTACATGTCCTAAAACAATACCATGTTCCACCATAAAATGGCATTTCTCCCAATTAATGACCAAATTCGCTTCTATAGATCTTTTCAAAATTAAAACTAAATTATCAAGACATTCATCAAAACTATCCTATACACACTAAAATCATCCATGAACACCTCAATAATCTTTTCTACATATTCGAAAAAGATACTCACCATGCACCTTTGAAAAGTCGCTGGAGCATTGCAGAGGCCAAAAGACATCCTCCGGTAGGCAAACGTACCAAAGAGACAGGTGAATGTAGTTTTCTCCTGATCCTCCGGTGCTATCGCAATCTGGAAATAACCTGAAAAATCATCAAGAAAATAGTAATAGACATGACCAGCTAACCTCTCTATCATCTGATCAATGAAAGGGAGAGGGAAGTGGTCCTTTTTCGTCACTGCGTTTAGTCGCCGGTAGTCGATACACTGGCGCCATCCTGTGGGTTTCCTTACCAGGACCATCTCGCCTTCCTGGTTCTCTTCTACCGTTACTCCCGTCTTTTTCGGGACTACTTGGACCGGACTCACCCATGGACTGTCTGAGATGGCGAAGATGATTCTCACTTCCAGGAGTTTTAGTATCTCCTTTTTTACTACCTCCATCATTAGTGGGTTCAATTTTCGCTGCGCCTGTCTTACCGGCTTTGCATCATCCTCAAGCCGTATCCGGTGCATGCATAAGGACGGGCTAATTCCCTTAATGTCTGCGATGCTCCACCCAATCGCCTCCTTATGATCTCGAAGAAGACGAATCAGGTTGTCTTCTTGCCTTGGTGACAAGTGTGCAGATATGGTGACCGGCAGTGTCTCTTTGTCCCAGAGAAAAGCATACTTCATATGCTTTGGGAGAGGCTTGAGCTCCGACTCAGGTGCCTGCACAACAGAAGGCAACAATTTCACCTGAGTTTCTGGTACAAAGAGAGAAGTAAGCTCATACCTTGGAGAAATTGGTGGGAGCGAATGCAGTGCTTCAACTGCACGGTATAAGTCATCACTTAATTCTACATCTGGAGTTGCTCCCAACTCAAGATGTTTGGCTAATGCCACTGCCAGTGCATCGTCCCCATCCAATTCAAAAGTTTCCTGCACAAGAGGCTCAATAACACTTAAAGCAAAAACAGAGTTAGCCTCATCCGGGTATTTCATCGCATCAAAGATATTAAAATTTACAATTTTACCATCAAACTCCATCGACAAGGGTACCCTCATTTACATCTATTTTTGTCCTAATAGTGCTTAAAAATGACCTACCTAACAAAATAGGTGACGGATTTAGTGCCCTTTCATCCCCTATGTGTAGGACATTGAAATCTGCAGGAAAGACTAACTCATTGACCTGTACCAAAACATCTTCAACTAACCCTTAGGGATAAGCATTGGTAAGGTCTGCAAGTTGGATTATAATGCCTGTGCCTTTTAATGGGCCAAGATTAAGGGACGCATAGATAGTCTTAGGCATTACATTAATTGACGCCCCCAAATCCAACATCGCTTTCCTAATTGGGGTATCTCCTATTTTACATGGAATTGTGAACATACCTGGATCTCTACACTTGGGAGAGAGTTTTCTTTGGAGTATTGCCGACACATTTTCTCCCACCGCCACTCGTTCATCTCCTCTTAGCTTCCTCTTGTGAGTGCACAAGTCTTTCAAAAATTTGGCATACTTTGGTATCTGCTTGATTGCATCCAACAAGGGGATGTTGATATCCACTTTCCGGAACACATCCAAAAGCTCTTTTTCCTTCTTTACCTTCTTTGTCTTCTGTAACCTGCAAGGAAAATGAGATAAGTTAGATTTGATGGGAGGTGAAGGATTGAATGTTACCTTAGGGTCTTCGCAGATGCGCCCTTCCTCTTCGATCTCCTTTTCTATCTCCTCCTCACTTTTTCTTTTTGAATTTTTCACTTTAGGCCCTTCCAGTTCCTTGCCACTCCTCAGTGTCATGGCACTTACATTCTTGGGATTTACCTCGGGTTGCAATGGTAATTTCCCATAAACGTGGGACTCCAGGCGATTGATGGCAGTTGCCATTTGGCTCATTTGAGCCTTCATATCTTTCATGCCTGCTCTGGTGTCCTGCGGGAACTGAGTAGTGCTCATGGTTAAGGCTCTAGTTTCTTGCTGGAGTTGAGCCATATTTGTGGTCAATGATCTGGTCTCCTGCTGGAGTTGTTTAGTCTCTTGCTGGATCTGAGTAGTAGTCGTGGCCAGACTCTTGACAAAATTCTCCAAAGAACTTCCTGAGTTGGAAGATGAAGGTTGAGGCTTAGGTTGCCATGGTTGCTGGAACCCTGGTGAACGATTTGGGAGTGAATTCTGCGGCCTGTTCCCATAACTGAAATTGGAATGGTCTCTCCAACTGGGGTTGTACGTGTTAGAGTACGGGTCATACTGCCTACGGGACGCGGGCACGCCTCCGGTCATGTTCACTTGTTCCGCCCCATCCTCTTGCAAAAGGGGACATGTGTCCGTATAGTGGTCCATACTTGTACAGATTCCACAGACCTTCGCTCGCTACACGTTCCCCATGGCTAATTGCCTAACAAGCGACGTCAACTCTGACAGCTGCTGCTGAAGAGATGACGTCTCTACCTCGTTGACCCTACGGGTGGGGTTGTTCTCGCGGAAGCCAAATTGCTGGGAGTTCTCTGCCATGGCTTCGATAAGCTCCCACGCTTCCTTCGGTGTCTTGTTTGCCAGTGCTCCTCCACTCGCAGCGTCAATGATACTCCTATCAGTTGATTGGAGCCCTTTATAGAAGTACTGGATCAACAGTTATTCAATAATTTGATGCTGCGGGCATCTAGTGCACAACATGTTAAACCTCTCTCAGTATTCATACAAGGACTCCCCGGGATACTGTTTAATGCTGCATATCTCCTTCTTCAAACTCGCAGCCCGGGATGCAGGGAACAATTTTTTCAAAAATTTCTTTTTCAACTGTACTTCATGTGGTAATACTACCTGCTGGTAGGTAGTATAGCCAATCTTTAGCTGCATCATTGAGAGAGAAAGGGAAAGCTCTCAGTCTAATTTGCTCTTCAGTGACCCTAGGAGGTTTCATGCTAGAGCAAATCATCTCGAATTCCTTGACGTGTTTGTGGGATTTTTCACCAGAGAGACCATAGAAAGAGGGTAAGAGGTGAATCAACCCCGACTTCAGCTCGAAGGTGGTATTCTCTGCCAAAGTGGGGAATGTGATGCACAAGGGCTTGTGAGTCAACTCCGGAGCAGCCAGCTCCCTTAATGTTTAGGTGTTGGTCATCCTAAATTCATCTTCTACTGACTCGTTTGTAGTAGATAAGTGCCCTTCTTTCTGTCTCTTGATCTCTTGCCTTCGCCTACGCGCTGCCTTCTCAACCTCAGGGTCGTATATCAATTCACCTGTGCGAGAAGAACGGGGCATAAACTAGCAAAAATACCAAGAAAAAAAAATTGAACCAAAAAAGAAATAAATATTTCAAATGCCAGTCCCCGACAACGGCACCAAAAATTGACAGGTGCCGAATCTGTGCAATAATAATAAATAAAACCTAACTACCACCTGAAACAGTCAATAATCAATTCTAGTACTGGAGTAGGGACTCTAGGTGTGCAATAGATTACTTGATTCACACTGTTCCCAAAAAGTTTGCTTAATCCGATATACCTGAATTAATTATTTAACTGATTTCACTAACTAGTAGACAGTGGCAGGTAGGGTCGTCTCCTTAGGGACTAGCGAGAAATTTATTTCTCTTCAAGTCAAAACAAATAGGGGGTTTTAGAATAAAATGCTAACTAAATAATTTAACTGCTAAAAAATAATTGATTAAAGGAAATAATTAGGAGAGTTCTAGCCAAGGGTACACTTCAGAAATGGTTCATGCACTGATCATCGATTCACAGATAATTCTGACATTTATTAATAGATTAGTTATAACTGTCATGCACGCGATAAACAACCAACCCTTCCTTAATTTATCGATTGCTAAGGTACGACCGTTAACTATTTTTCTAACCAAAAAACAACCCTAGGTACGACCGTAGGATTTAATTTCTAGCTTGCATTAACACTTAGAAAGGCCCAATCCTAACTAACAAACACGCTACGAGAGTTTGTTTAAATTAGATCATATGTTCCCCTGACATAAACCCGATTACGCCAGTTGCTACTAAGATAGAGATAACGAATAATTACGGATTCAATTACCCCTATTTAACGGAATAGCCTATATGAATAATTAATTATTGCGCACTAACCAATCATACACAAGGCTATAACAATTAAAATCAAGGAACATATAAATATCAATAAATGAAGAAAATAATTAAAAATGGTTTAGATCTCACAGTAATCGTTGAACCAATTCGTCAGTTGCCCCCTTGACTAGAATTATGGAATTAGTCCTCCATCAATGGAGGACAAATCGCGTGTGTTGATTTGGGAAAGATTCGCGCACTGTCTCCTCCAACTTCGGTCAACAACAGGAGGAAAAAAGACAAAGGATTTTATTACGTCCAATTATCTCCAAAAATCCAACGTAAAAGAGAGTCTGATGCCCTCTTTCACTTTCGGTCAAAGCCAATTGAAAAGCAAAGCCCCAAGGGTCAATAATGGCGGCTCAATTGTTTTCTTCTCCTAATTGCTCACAAACGTACGAGAAAGGCTTTGCTTCTTTTGTTCTTTCAATTTCAATCAACCCACAATAGAATTGGGATTGCCAAAGTCAACCAAAGATGGAAATAAAAAACAACACAAAGTCAATAACGGAGGCTTTTGTCTCCTGCCTCTCTACAAAGCTCCAGGCCACCCCCACCCCCAATTCCAAAAGCAACAACCCAAAGAAAACCTAAGCCAAGCGGAAAATCAACTCTCCCATCAAAAGCTGACCTCCCGGAGTCTAATACTCCTCTCACTAGTATTTGGTCCCACCGAAATTCAAGGAGGAGATTTTCCCTTATCAGAAATTGGTCTTCCAAAAATTAAAACAAAACTCCCTAAAAATAAAATAAAATAAAGTCTATTACAATTAGTTTCTTCAGTTTCTTAAGTGGACCCCACTGCTTGAAGTGGCCCACGTACGACGAATCCTCCAAATTTCGATTTTAAGCACTTTTCAGCATCAACTCCTGCAATTGGCACCAAAACAACATATCAGTAGAATCCACCCAATTAATGAGATATTTAGTCAAACAATTGTGCAATAATGCCCAAAATATCCCACTAAAATGCACCCTATCAATATGTTTGTTACTGTTGTTGATGGATTATCATTTTGTCCTCCTAAGCTTCTTGTGGATTTCAATTGTTGGCATTTGCTGGTGTTCTAGTGTTGTATACTAGTTTGTTTAGAGCAATGTCCTTTAATGATTTTTATGAAGCTGCACAATGGACATGGGAGCTTGGACTGTTTCATTAAGCTTACATTCTTGTTTTTGTTGTAATCAGTGGTTATTGCTTGTAGTATGATCAGATGAACAAGATGTTGATTGGGTCTATTTAAAGACACTAAGCAATTTTCTCTTGGTGGAAACTGACCCTTGGAGAGTGCTCTGTTTTTTTCTGTCTGGAACCATAGTTGTCAAAAGAAGACATAGTTGTTAGAATCAATGTTGCAGACCTAACTGCATAATGTTGACAATAGCGGTGTTGGTGTTGCTGCAAGTTGTGTATTGATGTAAATTCCTAGGATAAAGGTTTCAGTTATGATTATTTTCTGATTCAAAAGGTATGGGTATTGGTAATGGTTATACTGAGGTATTCTCCTTGGCTTGTTACTTAAGTTGATCATCTGCTTACGTCAAAGTCGAATTATTCTTTCTTCAATTTTGTGTCTTAAATGACTGCATGTTTTGTGGTATTCTGCTTGGCTTGTTGCTTAAGTTGGTCCTTAAAGAAGATGATAATTAGTTTTCGTTACCAGATACCAAATATCAAGTTGGTTGATGACCTGGCTGCACATTTTGTGGCAAAAATTATTTATGGATTCTAGTTTATACAGCATAAATAAAGGTTGATTTTGAGAGAAAATTGCACAGCTTTCTAAGTTTCGGGTTTTGGAGAAGACGGTGCAGCACTTGAAGAACTTAAGTTTTGTATACTTGGACCATGAAAGTTGCCTTCTAAATTTCTTGGATTAGTCTTTACATATCCAGAAATAAAGCTTTTTACAGTTGCATCTTTTTGGTGTCTAGTTAACAAAATTACTTTCCGAGATATAGCAACTGGCAAAAGCAAAAGCTTGACAGGCTAAATTGCTTGTTATGTTATTTTGCATTTGGGCATTGACCTTTTTGTTTGATATGCTACTTGCAATTAAGTAATATAGAGTCCTTCTTATGCTTTTGACTTGTACAAGTTGGTTATAGATGTGTGCATCATTTAACATTTGACTGACTGAGAGGTCTAAGCTTTGGATTTGTGGACATTCTTTCTTGGGTCATGATTGTCAGTCAACTCTTCAGTATTCAGCTTTTAGTAGTTTAGGAATCATGCTTAACACCCCTCTTAAGTGCCATTTCAATATAGTGGAAAATCATCTACTACCATATGTATTATAGACTTTATGGTAAGACTTTGGAAATATCTTATCATGATTTGCAGATTGAAGATGGTTGTTGGCATGGTATTCTAATCCCTTGTACGTTGGAATAGGCAAAACCTTTTTGATTGCTACATGCCCTCTGTGCGCTCTCTCCCTCCCTCCCATTTTCTCTCTATCATGTATATTCAGTGGCTTTGCATCAAATATTTTAGCAGAAAAGGGACACAAGCAGATTGGGCAGAAACAGTTTGCTTTTGTATTGTAGTTTTATCAGTTCGGTCAACTTTGATTAGTTTTGTACCTTTGTCATGAGGTACTAACTACATAGTGCCAACGACTTCTGGTATCATGTACCTTTAATTTGCTACCTTTAGTTGCCATAGTTCACTTAATTAACGATTATATGCATGCAATCAATTAATAGTTATATTAAATTTTCATAGATGGATCCCGGTAGTGATGATGATGAGGATGCTATTGTAATTGGTGCTGCCACTTCAGTCCTAGCAGCAGAATTGCCTATGTATGTATTGAATTGTTCCAGATTTTTGATCCAACTGAGGCCAACAATATTTAAAGCAGGGATTTGAGTCACTCTAGGCTTGATTAGGGTGCTTGTGTGTACCAACGGTTCTAATTCTGTACCATGAATAAGGTTTTTGATTCTAGAGCTTGGTTTATATTCCAATATAGGATTCTCTGCATTTAGGTTCTTCTCCCTTTTATCACTTTTTATATTCCAATATAGGATTCTCTGCATTTAGGTTCTTTTCCCTTTTCAAAAGAACAACATAATGATATGATACTATACCAATAAAGAATAGTGTTCAGCTAGGTTTTCGTTTGATTTTTAACTCTTCTTTCCCAGCCAATTCATTAGTATAATTAATAATTCCATTTAAGAATTCATGCTGTAATATGAATAAATATTTTATAGAAATGATAATATGATTATAATGGATAGAAACTAAAATTAACTTGTAATGAAATGAATGTTTTGAGAGTAGAAAAATATTTACAACATATCAACAAACATATCAGAAAATATTTTCATTGACAAACCAAACATCGGAAAATTATGAAAAAAGGAATTTGGAAAATATTTTCACTTAATAACCAAACGCTAGAAAATTATGGAGAAGGAAGTGATTTTACAGGAAAATGACTTCGATGGAAAATATTTTCCTAGTCCAACCAAACGGACCCTTAGTTTGAAGATTAAAGGCAACAACAAAAGTATCAATGAAATTCCAATCTCTCATAAGCTAATACAAAGCTTTACCATCCCAAAAACCTATAAATTCATCATCAGAAGCTACCACACCCTCAAATGTTGAATCCAAAACCCTTATCCAAGAATTTGTTTTAAAGCTATAAAAATCATTTCGATATAAGGAATTTCACCTAAACTACTAAAATATAGTCACCACTGACTTTCATTGTACATAAAACCATAGTCATAAATAGTCCCTCCAAGATACCATTTTGGAAACCACTTTTGAGTTAAAAGATTTCGTAATGGTAAGAGGTAAAATTGCAAATTTGGAAAGCAAACCTCGACATATTAGGCCATAGCATGACCCATGAATTTGACACCCATAATGTCCAGAACTTCATAAATATCATGTTTTATATTATAATAATAAACCTTGTTTGTATGTGTCTATAATTAAAAACTCAAACGAAAGTATAAACTTAATTTATCCATGTATTAGTCCTTTGTTATGCCATAACCATCTTGATGAAATATGAGTTGTTTGTTTGAGCTTACCACGATTTAGATGTACCTTGAAATCGTGTAACAGCTTTCAAGATAACTTTATTAGCCACATCAGTCAACAACAATTTTTCAAAAGTTATACTACCCCACACACAAAGGGATTATAAAAATTCATAATGGTAAAATATCAGTTTAAGACGCATATATTTCTGCCCTAATATGATTCTAAGTATCTATTAATTTTCTTTTATGTTACTCTTAAGCTATTGGATGACAAGAAGCTAGTTATTCGAGGGAAAATTTCTGAAATTTAAGATGCTTGAATCACTGGTTGAACCTTGACTAAATCTTTCCCAAATTGGTTTTTCAAATTTAATTGAATTGTTTTCAACTAGCTTTTTGGAATTGAGAGCATACATCTAAAATGTTTGACATCCATGTAGACTAACAATACCATTTTGTTGTGCCGTAGTGCTTCTCAAAGTGAAAAAAACACGTAAACACATGAAGCTGCAATTATTAATTTTGCCACCTAAGTGATCAGATATTGCTCATTTTCATGACTAAACTCAACAGTTAACAACTGGGAAGGGGAAGCGTAACTCAACATTCAGCATGAGGTCATATCGTCTTCGTATCTGTTTCTGAGAACATTTTAAAGCATAGATTGTTCATAGAAATAATTGGAGTTGTCAAGTGAATTACTGGCGGAGTCATGATGTTATACGAAAGAAAATTAATATATACTTAAACGCATATTAGTGTAGAAGTATATGTGTATTAAATTAATAATCTACCACTTTGAATTTCTATAATTCTCGTTACTCCTTCCATCCTATTGTTATTGTCATATTTTCACTTTATTGATGTCTCAAAATATGAGTCATCATTTCAAATTTAACACATACTTTTCAATCCTGTCATTTGAAAAGCAACTTTTAAAATCTCAATACACATCTATTAAGAGAATATTTTGAATTCAAAGGACACTTTTGTCAATTTATTAATGCCACCTCATCTAGACATATGATTACCATGTCTCCGTAAAAAATTATTTCCATAAAATGACTCTAATATTGGGACAGAGGGAGTATGTGTAGTGTGGGGAGTAATGCTCATAATAGTCTTCACATTTTTTTAGGAAAATGGCCATTTTGGTTCTTCATATTTTGGATTTTTGCCAATTTGGTCCCTTGTCTATCTTCATGACCATTAGAGTCTCTTATCTTTACAAAAAATGCCAATTTAGGACCTCTAATGGAACATTAGAAATTTTTAACTTAATTACTCGCACATAAGGCATGTGCATTATTAGAAATGATGGTTTTGGTCCATCATCTTTAAAATTGTGTCCAAATTTGTCCCTTATATGTCTATTATGGTTTTCTAGTTTCTCATTAAAAGTCCTATATTGATTTTATTTTGTGAAAATGCGAGTTTAAATTACTGAAAAGATAAAATTAGACAAGATCTTGAAGGTAATAGACCAAAATAGTCATTTTTAGCACTTCACATGGCTTGCCTTAACTAATTCCATTAGAGATTTTCATTTTTTCTGTTTGATATCCTAGATTATCTCTTTTTTTTTGTAAAGATAAAAAACTAAAATGGCTGCAGCGATGAATAAGGGACTAAATTGATCAAAACTCCGAAGATAATGGACCAAAATGGCCATTTTCCTTTTTTCTAAAATGGAGCATCAAAATATGAAGTTAACTAACCAAGCTTTAAAGACAAAATAGTTCACGAATTTTTCCTTTCCCTAACTTACCAAAACAAGAGCTTCAAAATTCAACTAGTTGTTATGTTATCGTACAAATAATTAATTTATGCAAAAGATGCTTTGGAATGTGGCCATGCCAACTATCTCATTACTAACTAATTGTCACCTAGTGCTTTGCACGGGCATCTGTTTTGCTTGTACGTTTTCTTTAGTTTAAGTGGAAATATGTTTTTTTTTTCCTCTATTAATTTGGAGAATGAATCAGAAAGAACGTAGCAAAGACTATTATAAATAAAATGAAGAAATTTCATCAATACCTTTTATTACTTTCATCATATTCATCCTCCTTAATATACAAGGTTGAAACCTTCCTAACATACCTGCAAGTGCAAAAGATAAAAGGTAAGAGATTTACATAGTTGTTTAACATGAAAAAGCATCCACGGAGGGCTAAGAGAGAAATTTGTTGAAAAAAATTTATCCAGTATTGAAAAAGATAAAAATAACAAAAAAAAAAACACTGGAGAGAGAATAATGATGAGGTCTTCTAAGAGCGCCTATAAAAAAAATCACTTTGTCAAAATTGTTGATATGTATCAAATGAACTCAGGAGTTCCCCCAAACACTTCACTAGGCTGAATTCTTTGGCCTAACTGAGACAGAAAATAATTGTCCCCATTGAAGTGTTTCGAGGGAACTCTAGAGAACATCTAATGCTCTATTATCTAATCTATGCTTTTGCCCCTTGTTAGGTCACTCCATTTATAGGGCTCTCCGGTCTCCACACATGCAGTCTCTGCATGTAATTACTATTCACAAGCCACATGCTGTTTTCTGGAGAATGGATGAACCTAGTCACGATATAGGGTCAGATGAAAGATAGATAACCAACAAAACTTGAGAGGTCATCTTTCTTCAACCTTTTCACTCAGTAGGTATCCTGTTTGATCTCTCTTTTTCAACTTTTTGTTCACGAATATAATGATATTATTTGTCCATATAAAAAAAGAATGGCGAATCTGTCAATCTCATGCATGTTAATTTGGCAGAAGCATACAACTGCTAAACCTAGTCAGCTAGAAACATAAATCTGGTAATTATCCATGTTAAACATACTAAAAACTGCGGGATTGTTTGTCCAAGCAATTCACATCACTTTCTAGTTGCATTAAAAACCATAATTTTGTTGATAAACTTGGGAGTTAAGGATTTGAGAGTTGGATACAAGTGGTTGAGCTCTAGAGGGTACAAGGATAGTAGGTTTATTCTTATCTTTTCACTTGCTACATAATTCTGACTAGGTTCAAGCTAGAAAATCCATCTGGAGACTTGATTTTTAAGAGATCCTTTTAGAGGGCTAGTTGTCCTAATCAGGAAAGCCACAAATGCACGCGTACAAATCTTATCCACTCAAACAGAAGATAATTATGAATCAGCTACACCACTACAAATTCTCTACTTTGTATACATGCACTTCACTGGTTAATTTCCATGTGAATTTAGCAAAATATGCATCTAAATTCTATCTTTCAAAAAGACTATCTTTGAGTGGTTGCGTTTTTTAGCCTAAATTAAATGACATGACAATCAAAGACAAATTTTGTATTACAAGAAGTGTATGGTTGATTAATCAAAGACAAATTTTGTATTTTGTAACACAAATAGGTTTGTAGGAATCCAAATTCTACCATTTTCATTGAGTAATGATTAATGAACTATTGGCCTTAGAAGCACCATGAATCTTTTTGTTGCACAATCCTTGATTATGTCTGGTTTTTTTAAGATCATCCCAGTTTAAGTCCTTGAGTAAAAACTCACCCATCTGACCTCCGAAGTGTTTTGAGAACCTTGAGACTACACTCCCTTTACCAGCCAAACTCTCCAAATCCACCTTCGTTTCTAGTCAATTAGATTATTTTCTACATATAATGACTGACAACGAAATGGCTTCTGATCATTTCTACATTGCAAAGCATGACCTCTTAGCATACTTCTAGCATATAAAATTAACCATTTGAATATTAACTGACTTGTTAGATAAGGATCCATTTGAATGGAAAAATGAAGTAAATGCTGGTTTTCAAACTAGAACTGTACTGCACCAGTTTTAGCCTTGGTACATTTTTTTGAAACATTAATTATATAATTGTGATTAATACTCATAGGGCAATAGAATTGATGAGTACTAATTGGCTAGCGATACTGCTAAAGCCATAATCTTCTTGTCAGAGTAATATTTATCCAAACACGAACATTACTCTCAATTAGTTAATGCCTTATATTTTAATTGTTGTTTTTGAACTCATTATTCACGAATTACTCATTTTCTTTCTCTTTCTCATTGACAGAACGAGGTTTTGTCTACTTCTCTCACTTCCTCTCCAATTCTTGCCTTCCAATCTCTCTCCCTAGCTATTTCCTATTTTACAATTTGGTTTCATTTTGTTGAGACTTTTGTAGTGTGTGGTTCAAGATCTTTTGCATAATACTCTTCTCCGCTTTGCTCTTGCTATTTTTCCATCACTATCAGTAAGTGTTTCTTTTTTTCTTCCTTTTTTGCTTTTATTCCATTATGTTTTCTATTAAATAATCTCTACTTACAATTTTTTCTTTTATTCCATTATGTTTTCCATCACTATCAGCACATTATTACAAATTTCATCAATTTGCTTATAACTCCTCCATATTCCAGGTGCTTCTTATTATGAGTGCTTTACCTGCTTTTGAATGGCTTCATCAATTTTAACTAAACTTTAAATCTTTACGGTGTAATGGTTGCTTTAGTGGACAAGCTCATATTCATTAGCAAGAGAAGAGGGAGGTCATTAGGCCACATCTACTCATCCATACTAAAGTCATTTTTTGCATATTATAAAATTAGAACCTTGAGGGTCTACTATCTTTTTTTAATTCGTATTTTTTTTATTAAAGATCATGGAAAAACTATGCGATTGGTTTTATAATGTCATTCAAACTCAATCCTATGATGTATGCAACATGCTTTATTTCTTTGAATTTTGCTTGTTTAATGTATTAGTGTGCAATTGATCTTCTTATAAACTTCACTATCTTTTCCGCTTTTCTAATTATTATATGAATCTTGATTTTCATGTGTCCATATTTTCTAATAACTAGATTAAATTTATTTTTAATTGTATTATGTTCTATATCTCATGAATATAGAAGGAAAAGTGTGTGTACATTTTTTTGGACTATTTTCATTTTAGATTGTTAGTTGTTTTAGTTAAATCATATCGCATTTGCAAAAAAAATAACTTTTAAGTACAACTTTGAAAATTAAAAATAAGAGTGCTTTAAAGTAAAAGAATTACAATCTAAGAAAAAAATATGGTAAAAAACTCAAAACCAAATCAATGAGTTATGAAAATAATAGATAAACAAATTAAAGAGATAGAAGAAGTAGGGAAGCTATTCAATTAACTAGAGAGAGACGAAATAAATAATTGGCAGATAATGGGCCCAAGAGAATCAATGAGAATATATGGTGTTGAATAGTTGAGAGTAATGTTGGTATTTGGATAAATATTGTTCTGGCAAGAATATTATTGCTCTGACAGCATTGCCAGCCGTACTTATAATTACATTTGGTATAAAATGCGAAAATGGAAATGTTTTAGTTGGAAATCAAAAAGTGTGGCCCATGAAGTATTTCTCAAATTTAGGGTGACAACGTATGTGTTTGGTTGGGATCTAAATTTTTACCATCTAAACCCAACCCAAACTCAGCCTATAATGCATAGATAATAACACAAAATAGTATTAACATAATAGCACATATATAAATTTTCACCCATTTATATGTATTTAGATAATACCACATAGAATGTTGTATACATAATAGTGCATACATACATATATGTATATGTACATAGGCATGTTTTGTATTATAGTTACTACATATATTCATGTTAACGCATTTATTTTTGGAAGAATCTTTGTCATTCTTTCACCATATATTTTGTTAATCAGAATATACTTTTCCTCAAGGAAGTTTCAAAACTATTAAAATTTAAATTTTTTCTCAGACGACTTTTTGTAGAACACTAATCATGGTAAATAAAATAGGTCAATGACCCAAAGTCACAAGAATTGTGTGAAATTATGGATAGTCATGGGTCCGTACCCGTTAGGTCCCTTGAACACCTTTGGACCCGGGTTTGAATCTAAACAAATTAATTTTGGTGTGGATCTAAGATGGTCTAATGACGAATTAGATCCCCAAGCCCAAATTCATTTAGGCTCCGGTATGGGTTTTACCTCTAGCGCTATTAGAGTTTGTATCCAACCAAATTATCTCTTATGAAGTTGAGCCTCGGAAATTTCAACCCAAACCAAGCATTGACATCCTTAACAAGAATCCCGCGTGTGTAAAATCTCAATAAGGATTATATTAATAGGTGGTTTGTAAAAACAAACTATGCAACTTATGGATTATGATCCAAAGAATATAGTCTAACCATGGTAATGATTGGAGTCGAATTCATTCAAATTTTAAGCAAAAAAAATAAAAAATTGTGTCAGCTGGCTTAATAGTTATTGAGAACCAACATAAGGAGTATATATGATACGCTCCTTTTGGCTTGGTCTATGCATAGGTTCTGTATAAGATTGAAATCAAGCTAACAAAATCATCACAATCGATGTCATCCCTGTGAAAATGTGCATACAAGTTTGTATAAAATTCAGTTCCGAATATTTTTGTTGAATACAATTATTCGATATTACATATGAGATTCTTTGTATTTGCAGATTCTAAAAATTTTTCCTTTAGAGGAATTTTCAAAAGAACTATTATACCTCTTCTTGGTAGACTGCTATGTAATTGGTTTCTCGGGTTTTTTTTTTTTTTTAAATGTTGAGCTATCATTTGCATTTGGTATGTTCATCTATCAAAATGTTTGCTGTCAATCAAATTTGAATGCAGAACTCTAAGATGCAGTAGTGGACTGAGAAGGATTTAGGCACTGGGACCAGAGGGCAAATATTAGTTTGACAAATCGATAAAGGCTCTACTTTTACAAAAATCTTTCTGGGGCAGGGTGAGAGAGTAGGGAAGCGAAGGGAATATAATGTAATTTTTTCTTTTAGTGTAAATAAGAGGATTCGAATTCAGAACCTCTCACTTATACTCCCTACCTCCATACCACCCAATCCATCTCACCCCTGAGAATATAATGTAATTTTTTTAATGTATTTTTCTTAAAGACTTATCTAGGAACTTTTCACTTTTAGAATGCAGGAAATATATTTTTTAAAGTCTTGGAAGGGTTAATACTTAATACCCCGACCTGGCACTTGGCAAAAATTACCCCTTTTGGTTTTAAAATCATAAACTCAACTGGTGTGTTGCATGTCCAGCTATAAAAATTCCAACAAAGGTTTCCTTTTTTTTTTTGGCATTGCAACAAAGCTTAAAATCAAGAAAATTTATTAGTCTTTATTAATGAAAAATGTAGAGTTTCAAGATGTAAACACATCGGCTTCTTCTAACATTCATTCTCACAAAGACAATTGGACTCGGTAGAATTTCCCAGAAAATAGCCAGAAATATAGCTCCAATCTTTTGGAGTTTTCGATTTACAAAGATCTGGGCATGGTAAATTGGACTTAACATCACACGGTCCAGGAAAATGGAGTTAGCAAACAATGTCAGGATGGTCCAAAGCCATGGTTCGAATTCCCTCTACTGCATTTGAAAATGGAAAATGTTAGTCTATAATATGGATATAATAGCCTAGAAAAGTAATCACACAAAAATCTACTTGCTATTTATCATGAATTTAGTAAAGACGAATTAAGGAGAAAGTTACCCATGGATGTCAAACCAAATGGTCAATTCTTTTGTTCTTCGTTTCTTTGTGTGTGTGTGTGTTTTCGGAAGCTTCAATTGTGGATCGATCTAATATTTGTTCGTATTTGAAAAAAAAAACTTATGGTAACTAAAAATTTTGAACAAAATTTTATCTGTGTGGTTCTTGAAAATAATTTATATTGCTTATCTTTGACATGGACAATATTCAATACTGAAAAAAAAAAAACTATGTACAGTAACTAATTGCAACTTGGAAAATGATTTCAATACTTCCAGTGATAATCTATCAGGATTAAGCTAATCTTTGAAAATGGACAATATTCAATACTGGAAAAAAAAACTATGTACAGTAACTAATTGCAACCTAGAAAATCACTTCAATACTTCCAGTGATAATCTATCAGGATTAAGCTATTAATTGCAATTTTAAAATTTTTTGTTCCTCTTTTTTTTTTTTTTTTGCATCATAAAAATGTATAACTGTGCATTTCACTTTAGCAAGAAAGCAAACACACGTCGTAACCTATATAGTGTACCTGTGGCACGATAATCAAAGGTCATCAAGAGCAGAAAAAACATCAATGCCTTTGCCATCTTCTTGTTTTTGGTTTTTTTGTCTTTCTTGCTTTTGGTTAAGCTAGAATACTACATCCTACAAAGTGTTCCAGATGGTCTTATTTATATTGAAACTTTAACCAACGTAAAGATTTGATTATTAATGCCAAATCTTGTGTTTATTGTATTAATCATATAGTATACGTTACTTTAGTAAGTAAATCACTAAAACTTGTTAGATTCATGAGCAAAAAAGATTATATTCCACATTGGTCCGAGAGATGGAGAAAGAGTGATTAATATGTAAGTAAGGGTCCAAAATCTAACGACTTAAGATTTTGGGTTAGAATTGGGTTCCTGACTTACATATTGGGCTCTTTGGTGGATTCTTTCGAGGTATTTTCTCATATCAAATTGGTATCAAAACTTCAGGTTGTGAGACTAGACTACTCATGGGCAAGTGGATTCTTTTCGGAGTTGGATCGGTGAAAATTCTTTTCTTGATAGTAGATCAAAGTGTTAAGGAGTTTGGCTAGTGTTGGACCAGGTGTGCCATAGGTTTGGCAGGGGGTCCAGTTGGTGTAAGATGGAGCCAAGGGTTGGCAGAGGTCCAAAAAAATTCAGTTTTGATATTGGAGAAGAGTGGGTCCATATTTGGGAGAAGAGGTGATCTTATGTGATAAGGTAGGTTTGCGTTGAGTATTAAAATGGGATCGAAGAAGGGCTTATAAATTTGGATTTAATGTGGGGGTTACTCGTGAAAAGGGAGATTTGTTAGATTCATGAATAAAAAGTTTACATCCCATATTAGTCCGAGAGATGGAGAAAGAGTGATTAATATGTAAATAAGGGTCCAAAAACCTAATGATTTAAGTTTTTGGATCAGAGTTGGATTTCTGACTTACATATTGGGTTCTTTGATGGATTCTCTCGAGGTATTTCCCCCTATCAAAATTGAGATGTGATTTCATAAAATTTATCATGTCTAATAAGAATAGTAAGAAAATTTGCATCATTAATTGTGTATTTATCGAATTAATGCTGCTAGAATTGGTTACCAAATTTTCTCTCCACAGATGTTTTAGAAACTGTGAATGGAAAAGTTACATCAGGCAACGGGCTGATACTTCAGTACATTAGCATCTATATCAGTATTTGGATAACAGATCCAATACACGAGCATTTCAGTTCATGAAAATATTTGGGTCTTTCTAATGGGTGCCTTATTAAAATATATTTCAGATGTTATATATTTAAAAATGTAAGATTAATTAGGAAAAGTAAATAAATACAAGAGAGGGTAAGTAAGATTAATTAGGAAAAGTATATAAATATATGGGAGGGTAATAATTGTTAGTGTGTATATATACATGATAGGTTATGTGATTATTAAGTGTGATAATGAATGCCCTATGGGCACCTGTTAGAAAAATCCAAAATATTTTACCTCATTTTTTGAAAAGTATGATAACGAATCTATGAACTTGAAAAAATAGTTGGTTGAAGGATTATCTAATTAGTAGTGGGAAGGGTACACTCTTTGTGGGTTTAAATTTAGGAAAATTAAGAGAAGTTACTACATGAATTTAGAGAATCAAAATAAATTGAGGAGAGGAAGTTATGGAAAATTAAAAGGCATTAGGTCACTTATTTAATGAGGGTATTGTCAGGAAGCACAAAATATTACATCAACATATCTGCTCTCACTATGTTCAAGTTGAAACAATGGTGTTGCTCTTGCTTTTATGGTGCCATACTGTAACAATAACATTTTCTTTATTGATATCGGCATTAATGCACCGAATTTCATTAGAACTCCGATATTAATTGTACTTAGACTGGCAGTATTAGAATGGATAACAATAATCATTTTACCTTCCCATCCCTCTCCACACTCTTTTCATCGCAACTATTAAGTATACAATTCGAATTTTGAATCTCAAAAAGAGAAAACTCTAAAACTCGTCCTCTAACTACTAACTTAGTTCTACACAGTAAAATCTTTGTTAGTATGAATCTTATGGATGTGTCCTATTCGAATAGTATCCTATAGCTGGCCTCTTGACCACAATTTCAATATATATTTTTTAAAAAAAGGTCGAGGCTTTGTACGAGGATTCCAGACCAAGACAAGTTCTCCATAACACATCCTGCTACGTACCGGAGTTAGCTTTTTTTCATTTTTGTACCTCTTTTTTTTATTTATTTTTCCTGATTTCCCAAGATTTGTTCCTGATTGCCCTGCTTGTAATAAAACAACTTAAAGGGGAACAGAAATCAAGATTCTAATTTTTCCCCACGGGACAACATTGAGATTTCCATTTTGAGATGATAAAAGAATTAGCATTTTTCCAGTATATATTCGTTAGCACATATAAGTTAGACCTAACATATGATGTAAACACAATTACAATTATTGCGCTCCTATATTTATAGACTTTTTCAAATTAGCTACACTTTTTTCAAAAAACTAATATCTCCGCTCTTAATGAGTGCCTTGTACTTATATTTGAAATCGTGGATTGCATCTTAAACCTGCTTGCATGAGTTTTTACTATGTCAATGTATAAAAAATTAATCATAACTAAAATGCTATAGTTCAAGGAATAAAGTATTTTTTTTTTTGCCTTTTTGTAAGTGGGAGGTTTTGAATCTAAGATCTCTTACCCTACAATCTCTATCATCTCACTACTCCCCCGCCCCTCTCCCCCCCCCCCCCCCCCCCCCAAAACCATCCCCCAACAAGGAACAAAGTAGTTTATTCTGAATAACAAGAACTATAATGGCCTTTTCGGTCAAATTTACTACTGGAACAAGTTTAAAAGCTAAGGATGACTTCCAGGTACAAATGTCTGATGACAAGAATGGAAAATTGCTTGTGTTTTGCTCATTAGACAATGTATTCTTTGTGATTATTTTCCATAAAGCGAAATTTTCCAAAAGTTGGTTTTAAAAAGCATATTGATATTATATTAATAAGCATATAGATATTTCATGCAAGAAATCATGGTTATAGTTATCATTCACCTTCTACTTATTATCTTACCAAGAATTTAAATTAAGGTTATTATTTACCAGAAATAAATGTTCTTAGAATGTTTGTTGTGAATAAGCCTGTTCATGATATATATATATATATATATATATATATATATATATATATATATATATATATATATATATATATATATATATATATAGCCACTTATGGATATAGCATGCTTGCTATATATTACTATAAAATTTCTCTGCATCACATAATGAAATTAGTCCTTTATTATTCAAGTATTACATGAGGAGGTCTAATATCCAGTGTGTTTTCATCATACTGATTTTAGTGTTATCTAAATTACTTTCTGGGGTTTCAAAAACTTTGGCTTATATCTGATTCATGTCGATTTTCAGTGTATGGATGATAGAAGAATTTGAGTGTTGGAGAAGTAATGTGTAAATGGCTACCGCCCATGGGACCTCATTGGGATCAATCATCATGTATCCAGATAAAGCTAACATCCCAAGAGGTGAGAAGTCAAATTGATTTGAATTACGAACACAATTTGTCATTCCGTTTTTTTTTTTTTTAAACAAAAACAGATAGCTGACCTTTCCATTATCAAGTAATATGTTTGGAGCTCTCTCCTGGTATATACATGCTTACCTATTCGAAGGAGGGAAGGTTATTTTAAGGCAAGTCCAGTGGCGCAGCTGGATTTATGCTTGATACTAAGGAGAAGTTTGAACATTTTCACCAATTATCTGCAAAGGGTGTGCAATTTTGCATTACGATTTTGAATATTTTCGCTTTTTTATTATTTATTGTCACTCGAGAACACTTTCACTTGTTATCCTCAAAAGGCATGCTTGATTTTTTTTTTTTTTTTTATAAAAGGAAGAGCATTGGAAAGAAAAAAAAAGGAGAGAGAAAAAAGGAACAAAGAAAATTGGCATTTTGAATAGTTCTTTCCGCAAATTTTTTGTATCCTTGGAAGGAGTAAACTTTATCAGCTACTTATGAATTTAGACTAAGAGGAATATGGTCACGTGTTTTTTTACTGTGCATATTTTTCTTGTGTGTGTAGGCACACCAGTATATATGATGTATTATATTGAAGAGGAAATATAGTGGTTAAGGTTGAGATTTCAAAATTTAAAAGTTCTGGAATCTAATCCTCCTTTCCAATTCCCATCTTTTAAATTCCATTCCTCTCCTGCTAGAAATAATTTTTTTAAAAAAAGAAAGACATAACAAAAATGTGTTCATATGGCTCATTTCGCCTTTTCCATTCCGTATTTCCAGCATTTTAAGGAATTCGCGGCAGATCATATCTGTTGGAAAATTTGCAAAGAACTGGCAAATATTGTAACAAGAATTGACTTCAAATCGTGATAGATATCACTTTCCTTTAGACTTTATTTGTCCGGTATAACGTGCAATAACCTTGGACAAATATCCTTTAGGATAAGATGAAGTTTATTTGTCTTAAACTCTTGCACAAAGCAAGACAAACCCTTTGTGAACTAAGGAGTGCTTTTTGAGAGAGTATAGAATAGTAGGAAAGTGATTTCTCTACTTGACCTCTTTATATAGGAAGATTGTTTGGGAAACAAAAGGACTCATTAAATACTTATATGAATAGATTCAAAGTATTGTGTACACATTCATGCATTTTAATTCATGCATCTCATGATCTTTAAGATCAAACATGAATCTATGCTTTCATTCAAGAATTCCCATATACATGAATACATTCATAAATGAATGTACATTTTAGAAACATTCACAATACTATACATGTACCAAAACCATTAATGAATATACATTAATTACATGTATGTACCTCATACAAATTTTGAAAAGTTTCCAACAATATCTTCAAATTTATTTTGTTTAGATTAAGAAAGAAAGTTTTCTCTGCATTTTCTTCCATGAACAGTGAACAAAAATTGTACTTCAACAACCACAAAAAGTAAGACACATTTGAAGCTCCAAAAGAAGTTGGAAAGAGCTCTGTTTAGAATGAGATAATTGATTTCCGTCAGTGACAGATGCCGACTTCACTCGAAAAGCGACGTAAAGAATCATGTGGCCAGTATTTCATTGGATTTGCAGGCTAATCCAGCAGCCTTAACAGTGAAGTTACATGTATGCATCTCATATTTCTGTAATTATTTATTAAAGTGAAATGTCTATATTTTTTATTTTAAACATATATACTAATTAGTTTTTAATTTTTTGAGTTCGATTAAGTTCAAACTCAAGTACAAGTTTTACAGAATTTTACATAGAAAGTTCATTAAATTCGAATTCGAATTTAATCTTGATAAAATTAGATCGAATTCGATTCAATTGGATCAAAACTGAACTTGATCCGTCCCATTTGCTACCATTATAACTGTCAGATATGACATGTACTCAAGTCGGCACATAGAAAGCTTTTTGTTTGAAGAAACGGATATGAAAAGTTACATAAAAGAACTTGTACAAATACAGCAGTCAAATAGTACAAATACATCAGGGAATAAATCCAAAGAATGATAAAATTCTAGCAAAGGGACAGTGAGAGAGTTTGTATCGATGGAAACTTGATAGCGATCGTCAATAAATAATAATATTCACACTTGAGGAGAATTGTGGTAGTAAGTAGCAGCCATGCCATTGGGTAGTTAAGCTTAAACAGGCTCTTGCTCTTATTGGATGATTTCTCCATCTTTGATGTCCTTTGCCTCCTTGGACTTAAATTTTTTTCTGAAACCACTATCAGTCCATCCTTTAGATAATGAGTGTATGGTTGGGAATATTTGGATTAACTTTAGGCCTTCCTTTCTATTATCAACACTTCATCTAAAGCCCCACCATGTTAGGTCACTCTGAGGTGTGTCTTAATTTCTTAAGATTGTTTGACAAAAATAAAAATAAAAAAAGTGTTGTTTCATGAAGTAATTAAACTTTTTTGTTTTAACTTGAAATTTTGGAAGAAGAAAAGTTTTTTCTCTCGAACATATATGGGGCAATTCTCATGATGTTTAAATATGAAGGAAACTAAACCAAATTTTCAAAGGTGTTACTAAAATCAACTGAAAAGAAAAAGAAAAGGAACATTGCAGTGGATATAATAAATGCAACTTACATTTAAGAGTGACAAATAACTAATTAATCTCGTTACTCAATAGCAATTCAACTCAAGACAATCTCAACCAAAAGATTAGTATAAGATTATCATACAGAGAAGAGATTAGTATAAGATTACATCTCCTAAATATGTCAATCTATCCAATCCCTACAAAAATTTTTAAAAAAAAATCGATGCCTTTAGATTGTTATTGAGTTTAAATGTTTTTCATCTTGTCAATATTTCCTTAATAATATGGCACAACAACACAATTTTACATATTCTACGGGATTTATTTGATACAGAACTAAACTTTGACTATGAGTTAACGCAGCGCTTGCATGAATCAAAACCACACAATACTATACATTTGCTATAAGAAAAAAAAAAAAAAAAGACAGCGACAAAGAAGAACGACACAGCGTACCAGACTCTTGAGTCCTCTGAAATGAATATTTTAGGTTCAAGCCTCAAGGTTGGTTTGTTGATTAAAAAACCTTACCGTCCAGTGGGATTCGTAATCTCAGAGAAAACACTGTCAAACCTTGAAGTTGTCACTGCTTGCCGTGGATGTCCAAGTTGTAATACCACCATCTCGATCTTGCCAGCAGAATCTTGGTCACCTCCTGATTCAGAAATCACATCCGTATCATCATCGGTCATATTTTGCACATCTCCTCCATGCATATGCAAGGGAAATGGATCAGGTCGACCACCCTCATTTTCAGCTGCCTCCTGGACTTGCAATGCAAATTCAAGGCCACCAACTACATCATCCATTCCCGGTCGTTGAATCCCTTGATCGTTCAAACAATTAATGGCCGTTTCAGCAAAAATCCTCAAACATTGGGGAGCAATCTCGCCCTTCACATCTGGGTCCACAACTCGATGGATAATCCCTTTTTTGTAACACTTCTTGGCCCATTCAGCCAAATTCACCTGCTCCTGGGGTAAGTCTAGAATAATAGGTGCCCGACCACACAAAACTTCAAACAAAACCACCCCGAATGAGTACACATCGGACTTGTCCGTCAATTGCTGTCTCGTGTAGTACTCCGGATCTATGTAGCCGAAACTCCCCTTGACCTGCGTACTGATATGGCTGTAAATCCCACTCGGACCGAGTTTGGATAATCCGAAATCCGAAACTTTGGCCACCCATGTCTCGTCCAATAATATGTTGGTTGACTTTACATCGCGGTGAATGATAGTGTGCTTGGTGCCTGTGTGGAGATAATCCAACCCTTTGGCGGCGCCAATGCAGATTTGAAGGCGTTGTTTCCATGGGAGCGGTGGATTGTCTGTTCTATAGAGATGATCGCGGAGGGTCCCATTAGCCATATAATCGTAAACCAAGATCATCTCACCCTTTTCATCACAGTAGCCTATCAAAGAAACCAAATGAAGATGTCTTAAATTTGATAGCAACTGGATCTCGGTTTGGAATTCGCGGGCACCCTGTCTTGATGAAGGATTTAATCGCTTTATCGCAACCGTGGTTAGATTGTTGTCTATGTACCCTTTGTACACGTTTCCAAATCCCCCGGTCCCAACCACAAACTTGGCATCGAAGTTGGCAGTAGCGGATCTAATCTCTTCCAACAAAAATCTCCTAAGCGACGATGAACCTGAAGCTCCAGTCTTTGTTGACCTTGGTGGGGTTGAAAGTGGGGTACAAGATGACTTTGGAGCACTTTTCTGGTCCAAGTCTTTTACCCTTCTCTTCCATCGCCACCGGAAAATTAAGAAACCAAGGATTAAAATCAAGGAAACCCCTCCTGCCGCCCCTTCTCCAATGGCAGCAAACAGTACCCGAGGTTTTCCGGGACTCCCCTTAATCGGTGACTTCTTGTTTGATGCCAGAGAATTGGGATCCTTCGATAGATTAGGATTGGTCCCGCCAAGACTGCCGTCGGAGGTATTCAATTTGAACAATTCTAAGCCATTCAAGATTGCATCGGCATATTTTGGTTTGACGTCAAGATTTGGGTGCAGAGCAAGAAACAAGCCTTGCTTGGTCTGGCGACCCTCTGGTGGGTTTGGAACGAACACGAGGTAGTCTCTGAGAACTGGGATTCCTTGGCCGCCTGCCCAATGAATAACATCAGCTCCTGGCTCAGCTATTCTGTTACTTATAAATATTATGAACACCCGTTCGTAACCCGCTGCAATCAAATCAGGATCAATCTCACAAAAATGCAACCTCATGAGATAATAAAACCCAGAGTCAACAGGGAACATCCAGCTCAAGTTGAAGTTGGTGCTGAACTTTCCCATCGCCCTTGCAGTAGTATACACTACTGGGGGCGCGGTGTAATTTCGGGTCAGTGGAGTGTACTTTATGGCAATTTCATCATTGCTCACTGGATTTCCTTTTTTAACGTCCCAGAGGAAATCGTCATCTGGAGCCCATCCCCGGAACATCCCACTATCGTCCACCACAGAAACAACATCACCTCCTACGTTGAGCCTGTAAAGAGCTTCAAAGGCAGTCCTGTCCTGAACAAACTCGAACTGGCCATCCATGACTTTGAGGTTATCAATGTTGCCCATGTAGAGATCGTCTGGGATTGAAACAATTTCAATTCCATTAACGAAAGCATAGGAATTTGAAGAGGGCAAAAAGGTAACATTGAGGAATTGATTCATATATTGAACGTTGATGATATATTCTTTTTTAACAAAGCCTAGTGTGAATAAATCGGTAGAAGCTGTGAGATATGCACTGAAGTTACTGAGAAGGGTGTAGTTATTAGCTGTGACGTTGAAAAAAGACTCAGTTGTTTTGTGACCGCCGGAGTACGAGGTAGGGTGGAAGTAAAGGCGGAGGAACTTTTTGCCTAGGCTGACTGGGAAGGTGTAAGAGAATCGAGAAAGGATGATTCGGGCGCTTGAAAAAGGGACTTCGCTAACTGAGGAGTTGAATTCAGTAGCTGTGACTGCTGATGAAATATTTGCCATGTCATTCGGTGAGAATTTTGAGCCCGCGTCACCGTCCCAGTTCCGGCCATTAACTGAGGTTGAATTCGAGGATGAGCCGCAGTTGATAAGGATATAATCTGTGGGGGTGTAAGGCGGAGTGCTGCCAGTGGAAGCGATGACAAACAACAAATTGAAGAGAAAGCAGAGGTATACAAGAAGAGTGAACATTGGAACGCAGACTTGCAGGGAAAATATATATATATATATGGCTCAAATGTTCTGATGGAAAAATTGGTCGTTATTCCATTGAATTGTAGGATTGGGATTTCGCCATATGTCTTTAAGAAATGTTGTGGAATTTAAAGTCCCCAATTCAGATGAAGAAGGAAACAGTAGTAGAATTAACATCATGAAGCGAGTATGGTAGTGTCAAAATGAACTCTTTAGCGTGGACTTGTTAAGTTGGAAAAGTCAAGTCATTGGGCAGATTTAATGCATCAAGTCATTAGGCCAATAAAATGCACGCGTATTGATTTATTCTCCCAAATAAAGCTTACGAGAAGCAGCTACACCATGGCAAATTATTAGTTGCACTTCTCTCCTTTTAATTTCAAGCAGAAGTCATTAAGATTTGCATTTAGGGTCTGTTTGGTTGGAAGTAAAATGTTTTCCTTGTGAAAATATTTTCCGTGGAAGTAATTTTCCATGAAAATCATTTCCCTTTCATCATTTTCAGGTGTTTGGTTAGCTTATTGAAAATATTTTCTTACTTCATTTTTCTGATATTTGTTTAACTTTTGAAATATTTTCACTTTTATCTCTATCTTTACTTTCTACACATTATAACTACATACTTCTTCCCATGCAAAATAAGAAAATTTATCTCATTGTTTAACTTTAAAAAATCTTGGAGAAGTGTATATATGAAGCAATAAACAAATTGCTGGTCATTTAGTGTCAAATATCAATCACATGCAATGCTTATTGTGACATATATCTTGCACTCTCACTGTTGAAAGTTTCTCTAGAAAAGAATGTCCCTATTATACATAATTAATTACTAGCATATGATGAGCAGGATGAGGTCTTTTTTTATTTTGAATATACTAGGGGGGGGGGGGGGGGTTGGGTTGGGTTGGGTTGGGTGGTACGGGGGAGGGAGTGTAAGGAAGAGGTCTTGGGTTCGAGTCCTCCTGTTTACACTAAAAAAAAAAAAACATACTATAAGATGTTTTCAGTAAGTTTGGAACATACTACAGGCGGGATGCATACATTTAGGAAAACAACTTCAGTAAGTTTGGAAGGGAAGTTGTTTTCCATAAGATGAGTGAAAATATTTTACATAGGAAAATGTTTTCAGTAACTTTTGTGCAACCAAACACGTGAAATTAGGAAAATATTTTCCTGGAAAACATTTTCACCCGAAACAAACGGACCCTTAATCGGGGTTTTCTTCATCTAAGCTTACATGATTAATCGATGGTTATGTAACCTAGAATTACGGAGCAAAATTGGCTTAGAAGTATGATGCATTCTCTTGGTAATTTAATTTTATTTTTGAGAAAATGATCCAAATTGTCACTTTCAAACCATGCAAAACTTGCTTTAAATTTTGAAAACATACCAATATCGCTCCATAACCCAATTCCGACCAAGTTTCTGGCTTAGAGTCGTATGCCCCAACCACATGCGTATTATATCAGGAGCCAAATGGAAAAACAAAATTCTTCCCAATCAAAACTAAAAGAGAAAATGATGAATTTCATCCCTTATATTTTTGCAAAATAGTTTTTATGTCTCACATATTTAAAGCTTGCAAAATCTATACCCTTACAAGTTAAAGATGTACTACTAATTTCGTCCAAAAATCAAGTTTTTATCAACTTCTAGGCAAAGGGTTGCACACCCTAGCTACATTACAATATTTCAAGGCTATTAATTAACTAAATGACCAAAACAAAAGCAAACGGCGAATTAAACCTCGTTGCTTCGCTGACTGATACATGTTTCGTTATTTGAAGGACACAGTAATGCATAGCCACCAAGCCAGAAAAATTCGACTGCAAATTGTTGATGTAGTAATTTGTAAAAGCTAGATAAAATTCTTCTATGTTTCAATGATGTTTACTTTTTCTTTTTTGGCTTGCTCTACTTTTACACTGCTCTCATCTGTTGTTTTATCAACAGATTCATAGACGAATTTTTCCTGTTCCATGGGCATGATTATATATTTTCTTCAAATAATCAACATGTAATAACTAGTGAAGCAACGAGATTCTAGTGCGACATCTACTTTTGGCTTCGTCATTTCGTTGACCAATAGGCCTTGAGATGATTTACATATGGTTGGGTATGAAAGTGTATGGAGACATGGTCAGGCTGAATGTTCTCGGGTGGAAAGTTGATTTAGATTTGGTTTTGGGATGAAATTGGTACATGTTCAAAATGACAGGGGTGGTTTTGGATTCTTTTGAATGTGATGGATGAAAGAAAATATTTTCAAATCAGTGAGGAACAAAGTTGGTCATTTTCTCATTTAATTTTAGCAATGCTTTAAAATTCAGACCGTTAATTGAACCGGTGAGGTGCTCGAGTCCAGGTTCAACTGGTCAGACCGGTTCAATCCTGGTTCAACAAATTTTTAAAAAAATAATTTGTAAAAAATGCGCAAAATAAGATATGCAATGAACTAATTTAAAACTTTATATGATGGAAAGTTTAATATTTTCGAATAACTTGGATTTTCAAAAATAAATTTTTTAAATTATAAGTTCAAACAAATAAATTTCATCTCAATCTCAATTATATCTACCAAAAAAAAAATCTTAAATCCAACCCAAAAATACCAAAATATTTTGAAATTATACAAAATTCACGTCTATGGGAATTTAGACATTGTGAGTTTAAATTTTAATTAATGTTTTTGGGATTTAGAGATTGGAATTAAAAAAAAAGTTTGGAATTTGAAGGAAGTTATGAGAATCAAAACTAGAAATGCAAACTTGATAAGAAACGAAAATGAGATAAAAGTGAGTAGCTGTGGCATTTAATAATTAGTCTTTAGGGTTAAAGAAAAATAATTCTTTTTAATTTTTTTTCAATTTAATTGACAAAAACAAGACTAAAAGATGGAAGAAAACATCAATAAATTAAAACTAAAGAGGTTTGATTAAAAACGGAGTGACAAAAGAAAAGAGGAGAGAGAGAGAGAGTTGAAAATTAGAAAGAAAGAGTCATGAAAGGATGAGATTTTATAGGAAATGGAGAAAAAAAAATGAATGTTTGTTTTATATAAATGTGTTATCAAATAAAACTAATAGGATGTGCTGGTACAATAGTTACTACATTGGTCTTCTATCACAAAGGTTTTGAGTTCGATCCAAAACTTAAAAAAAATTGAGGGGAATGTTGAAAAATCGGAAATCACTAGTTCAACCCGGTTCACCGATTTTGACGGGTTTGATCGGTCTTGACCGATTTTCTTACAAAGTCAACTTCATTATAGAACCGGACCGGTGCCACGGCTTGTTGAATTACGAACCGGCCGGTTCGATCTGATTTTCAAAACATTGAATTTTAGAGGGGAAGAGTTTTACCTTTCAATTTTGCCCCTAATATATTAAGCGCGTGCTTGGGGTATGTAATTCTTAGCTAGAGAGTTGATCGAATTTGATTTATGGGACTAAAGTGGTATATTTCCAAAATAGGCATTATTTTATGAATTAATCTTCTATATACTGACAGTGTATACACTTTCACCATTAGATGCATGACATGTAATCCGAATTTGAATTTGAAACTCAAATTTTGCATATGTGTCGTATATCCGATCGTGATAATGAATACATCGTCAGTGTATAAAAGATTTACTCTTATTTTATACCATTGTAAGTGTGGGGCACGAAAAAATCTTTTCTAAAAAATAAGGGACTAATTGGGTCTATTTTTTTTTATTTTTGGGCGAAGGTGCTTGGTACAAAAATCTATTTACCATAGCTGTGAGAATGAAATAAGAGGATTTACATTTAATTGATCAGAACTTGATTTTGGGGTGCAGAGATGCTGAGAACATCCATGATAATTTAGCAAGAAAGAAGGAATAAGGACATAGAAGTTTTCTCCTTTCTAGTGGTGGGGTTAAATTCTTATCATTTCTTGTCATCCTCGAGCAAGTCTTTTGAGCAACGTTACTTTTTTTAAATTCAAATGATCGTCATTTTTAGAAGACAATTGTAAGTTATCTTTGAAATTACAATGACTAAAATTATCTTTTTCTATCGAAAAAAATATCAAATTATACTGTAAACATTAAAAATTATTATGTATATCTTGGTTCAGGTGCTCATTTCCCTTTATCATACAATGTAAAGGAATGGTCTGTCCTTTGGAACATCCAATAAAATTGGAACGATATAGAGAAGATTTGCAAAGACTATGCAAGTGTGACACACAAAAATGAGAAAAAAAGGATGCTCTAATTTTTTATTGGTGTTGGTTGCATGGTTAGGTATTGAAATACAACTCGAAAAAAGATTGGTGGATAAAATCAAAAGATGCGTGAATAGTAGAGCACACTTGGCAATTTCCTTTCTCTTGAGCATTGGTCTCCAAAGAATTCAAAAAGCTCTTCAACCCCTACCCCCCAAAAACAAAACTAAAAATAATCCTTTAATGGCAGAAGAAATACCAACACGAGTTGATTTACAAGTTACAACTCATCGGATCTACAAGTTACAACTCATGGAATTATGTACTTTTGATTTTAAAACTTCAATCTTAATTACATGACTACTTCACAAAAGACTCAGTTGCTAGAAAAAAAAAATACTTGGCAAGCTAGAGTGGTGGCCTGTGGGTATTCGCAGTGAAATTACACAAAATAAATTAGTGGAGAGTGGGGGACATCTTTTGTTTTCTCTTTCGACAAGTGTTTGCAGGAAAGTTAATGAAATAGGAAAAGGGCAAAAAAAAAAAAAAAGAAAGTAATGAAGTGAGATAAAAGCGGACGAATAAAGTGGGGCTTCTAGTATTAGTGTTTTGAAAAGGGCTAATTCCTCTAATTATTGTTTGAAAAAAAAATGGCAACAATAACGTTCTGACAAGAGAATTTTTTTTTTTAAATGCTTGGCTGCCGGTTACCATGATAAATTTCCAAAATATCTGGCGGCCATCAAAAGCGGAAATAAGGGGCTGCATGGCCCCAATGCAAACCAAACAACCGAATACAAATAGTCATCCCTTTCTTTTTTGTGGGAAACTCAAATGTAGATGCAGATGCAAGTTGTAACATGTCAGTAGTTGGACGTGGCAACAGGTAGCTTCTTCTTCCTTTTTTTTTCTTTTTTTGGTAATACTTGTCCTACTAATACTACTTATAGATTCTTAAAAAAATTTAAAAACCTTTTTAACTTTTATATAAATTTTTTTTAATGAAAAAGTTGTAAGAACAGGTGAAAATGCAGTGGGACGCCAATGTTTTCAAACCCGGACCGGACCGGCCGGGTCGACCGGTTCGACCGCGACCCGGCCATGAGTCCGGTCCGGTCTATAGCTTATGTTGACTTTTATAAGAAACCGGTCAAAACCGGAAAAAACCGGTCAAATCTTCAAAACCGGGTCGGACCGTGAACCGCGGTTTCCAATTTTTGAGTCAAAATTGACAAAAACTTCAATTTTGACCGATCCCTAATCTTCATTCTTCATTTCTGATTTCTTCGCTAGTTCGCTCCACGGCTCCAGTCTTCCACTCTTCCTCAGTTCCTCTTCGCACTTCAGTGACTTCACCTCGCCGCTTCGCCGCTTCGGTCCTCGCCGCTTCGGCCTTCGGTCTTCCTTCGCTAGTTCGCTCCACGGCTCCAGTCTTCCACTCTTCCTCTTCGCACTTCAGTGACTTCACCTCGCCGCTTCGCCACTTCGGTCCTCGCCGATTCGCCCCTTCGGCCTTCGGTCTTCCTTCGCTAGTTCCTTTTCCCCTTCTCCAAAGTGTGGTGTGGATCACTTTTGGGGAAGCGGCGTAGATGACCACTGGTTGGCGGTGCTCGTTGTCGACTGTGGGCTGAAGGTGCAGCTGAGCAGGGTGATTGAGGTGGTGCAGCGCCGGTGGACATCAACCCTTCTGCATTCAGGTCCCAAATCTTCATAATTTGAATTGCTACCTCATTTCGTTTCTAATTTCAACATGTTCTCTGTCTAGATATTGTTCCATATGTGAGTAGATATACTCTGATTGTGATTGATTCTCTTTAGTGTCGTGTTTTGCTGGTCAGTTTATCCGTTTACTCAGACTGGGTTGATTGTAGCTGCTGCTTATTTTCCTGTTCACGTGTTTGAGTTTATAGAATTGTCAATCCTTTGGAAATATCAGTTCCGCTTGCCTAAATTGCTGCAAATTCCCTTGTACTTTGATTGCTTTCATTCATAAGAATTCAGTATCGTGAATCTGCTGATCAATCTATTAGCTGACTGTAACCCCGGCAAGAGTTCTTATATACTTGTTTGTGATTAATTGTGATTTGGATCTTGTCAGTGAGCTAAAGGATGGAAGGGCACCAATTGAACATTACACACATTATCCTTCAAGTTTTAGCAATTCGCTTAAATGTGTTGATCTCACGTTTTGCTTCTCAAACATGTGATATACCATATATATGTAGTGTTTAAAGGGCAAAGACTTTCATTCCACTTCCAGTTAAATAGCTTCATTTGATATACATTTTGCATACTTGGGATCTGGGAACACCCAATGTGCTATTATTTAAAAGTATATTTGATGTCTTTAAATCTCTGTGCTATTATTTAAAAGTATATTTGATGTCTTTAAATCTCTGTGCTATTTTTTAAAAGTATATTTGATGTCTTTAAATCTCTGTGCAAAACCCAGTTATCGTGAAGATACTTAACACCCTCAAGAAATGCACAAGGCTTAGGGAATTAACTACACTCGTGCTAAACGGTTGTTTCATTGTCTCCATTAACCCCTTTAGATCTTTTGGTGACAGTTTCAGTTCCCAAATACAAATAGCTTTAATAATTTGTTTCAGTTTGTGTATATTAATTATTTGTTAAGACTAGTTATTTTTAAATATCTCATTTTAGGATGGAGGCTGGTAGCGGTAGTAACTCACAATGTTCACCGGGGGGACCATTCAATAGTGAGGGATCTGCAAGTCAGCCCCAAGGTCATAGGCAAAAGACAGATATAGCATGGGGATATGTTTCTGAGGGCAGAAATGCACAAGGAAGAAAAACCATGACATGCACTTATTGTTTTAAAGTGTTTCATGGGGGTGGCATCCACCGAATGAAGCAACACTTGGCAGGAGTAACGGGCAGTGTTACTTCATGTCCAAATGTTGATCCGGCAGTGAGGCTTGCAATATTAACATGTTTGCAAGAGAATGATAAAAAATCTAAAGAAAAAAGAGGAGATTTTGGGGTTGAAAGTCCTTTTGGTCAACCAGTGCACGAATTTGTCGGTGATGAAGTGCAAGAGGTTCCACCTCCTCGAATAAGGGAAATTTCAATGAATGAGGCTGGTACATCATTAGGTAAAGGAAAGAGAAAAACCACTGCCCCTACAGGTATTCATGCTTTCTTTAAGGGTGGACGTGATAGTGCTCAACCTACTATCAAAGCTTGTTTGCAAAGTAAGGATAAATGGCAAAATACTGATATGGCCATTGCTCTTTGGTTCTATGATGCATGTATTCCCATTAATGCTGTTAATTCTCCATTTTTTCAAAAAGCTATCGATCAAATTGCATCAATGGGTCATGGTTATAAAGCTCCATCTTATCATTCTTTGCGAGTCACTTTGTTGCGAGATGCTAAGAAAGATGTGCAGTTAGTTGTTGATTCATTTCGAAATACTTGGGCTGAAACTGGATGCACTATAATGGGTGATGGATGGAAAGATAGTAGACAAAGACCATTGATTAATTTTCTGGTTTATTGTCCTAAGGGTATATCTTTTATCAAGTCTATAGATGCATCGGACATTGTGACAAATGCAGAAAATTTGTGCAATCTGTTTGTTGAAATTGTTGAAATGGTTGGTTCAAAAAATGTGGTGCATTTAGTCACTGATAATGCTAGCAATTATAAGGTTGCTGGAACTTTATTAAATGAAAGATATCCAACTATTTGCTGGTCTCCATGTGCTGCCCATTGTATCAATTTGATTTTGAAGGATATTGGTGAAATGGGTACTGTTAAATCTCTAGTGGCTCTTGCTGCTACAGTAACTGTTTTTGTGTATAATCATAAATATGTTCGAAATTGGCTGAGAAAAACTAATGGGTGGAGGGAGATTATTCGTCCGGGGGAGACTCGATTTGCCACCACTTTTATTGCACTAAAGAGCTTACATGATCACAAAGACAGCTTACAAGCTTTAGTCACTAGCGGGGATTACAAAAAGTTCTTGAAAATGAACAAAGGAAAAGAGGTCAAACAAATTGTTTTGGATGATAGATTTTGGAATAATTGTTTGATTACGGTGAGAATAATGGGTCCTATTATTCGGTTGTTGAGAGTTTGTGACACTGATGAAAGGCCTTCTTTGGGGTATGTGTATGAAGGTATGTTTAGAGCAATTACTGGAATCAAGAAGTTGTTCAGGAGTAGTGAAAGACTATATAAGCCTTACATTGATATCATCAATGACCGATGGGATAGGATGTTGAGGAAAAATTTGCATGCTACGGCATATTTTTTAAATCCCGCTTTTCAATATGACACTGCCACATTCTCTACACATCCAGAAATTACAAATGGTTTGTTGGATTACATAGAATCAAAGGTGGATTGGTGTAGTGTGGAAAATTTAACAAGAGAAATTGGAATGTATCGAGAGCGGGAGGGAAGTTTTGGCAGAAAACTTGCTATTCTTACTAGCAAGAAAGATAGACCAGGTAATTTATATTTTTCTAGCATTTGAATCTGTCTAATATATATATATATATATATATATATCTAATTTATAAATATTTTGTTTATATTTAAATTTTGAATATGACAGAGAATTGGTGGAAGCTCTTTGGTTGTGATGCTCCCAACTTACAAAAACTTGCAATTCGGGTTTTGAGTCAAACAGCTTCTTCTTCAGGATGTGAGCGTAATTGGAGTGTTTTTGAACGTATTCATACTAAGAAAAGGAATAGGTTGGAGCATCAAAGGCTCAATGATCTTGTATATGTGCATTACAATTTGCGTTTGCAGTATAGGTATATGTAAATGGTTTATTTTTATAAATAACATTTCATTCTTTTTAAGAAAATATTTTAGTACTAACTAAGTGTATATGTTGTGTGTATATATATATGTTGTAGGCATAATCAGCAAAAGAGATCGTATGATCCCGTTGATTATGAGTCAATTGATAAAACAGAATTTTGGGTGGTTGAAGAAGAACAAGAAGGGGAGTTTGACTATGAGGAGTTAGAGGAAGAGCTTGAAGAACTTCCAATTCATGGTCAATGTTCAAATTCTGAACAACTTGAAGGTTAGTTTGACATAAATCATTAGTTTGATGCAAAAATAAAGCTAGTATGATATGATATTCAATTGTTGAATATGTATATAATTAAATATGTTGATTTTTTAGATAATGAAGAGGAAGCAGAAGATGTTGATTTAGAAACATTTCAACGTCGAAACTTTTTTAATGATGAAGATGATGATTGGCATTAAATGTTCAAATGGTAATTGGTATAGAATTATTTGTACTCTTTTATTTTTATTTTTAAGATTTGTATCAGTTGGTGTGATGAAACTAATATGATTTTATACTTTTATCACTTGTCAGTGATTCATATAATGGTCTTGGATGATGATGATGACTTGTCAAGATGGCTTTTTTTGAAGCTTTGTTGTCCCAGAATTATGAAGAAGACTATAGAAGCTTCAGAAATTGGACTCGTTTGGACCTTTTGATTGTTTTCTAGACTTGTATTTTTTTTTGTTAATTTTAATATTTAGACAATTGGACATGTAAGTTTCATAACTATGTTAATTGTGTGTGTTAATTGTTGGATATTGCTCTTATATTTATTGTGGTTCAGCATTTATATCTTATTCTATGCATAGGTGTGTGTGTCTATATATATATATATATATTTATTTATTGAACCCCGGTTGAACCGGTCCGACCGGTTGAACCTCGACCCTTTCACCTCACCGGTTCGATTGACGGTCCGGGTTTGAAAACATTGTGGGACGCAAGTGGAGAGGAAGGTGAGTGGAAAAAAGGTAGGAAGTTACAGGAAGCTTCTTTTTTCCTTCTTACCATTTCAAAGAAGCTGCTGCTGCTGCTACTACTACTGATGAGGAAAAGTCCACTCAAAAAAAGGCTGCCGGGCTAATTTGAAGTTCAAAAAAAAAAAAAAAAAAAAGCTGCAGCCGGCCATCATGACTGCCTGGCTTACTAAGCCCGGTAGCCTTGAAGTTAAAAAAAAAAGAAAAGCTACAGGCTATCTTTTTTTTTTTTTTTTTATCGATACGCTAGCTCCCTACACTATGGGAAGGGGGAGAGCCTGAAGAGGTCATGAGATAACCCGAAGGGGACTGAACCACCACCGGATCAGACGGATGCACTACGCATCCGTCTGAATTTTTTAAGTAAGGCCACATTTAATTGTGGCAATTGGTGGGAGGTAAGATTTGAACCCTTACCTCCCACCCCACCAAGTCTTAATGCATTGGTGGTGCCCTGGCAGCTTTTTGTCAACCAGGCAGCCAAACATTTACCAAAAAAAAAAAAAATTTCTCTTACTTGCCGGGTTGTGTCAGCCCGGCAGGCATAGTTTCGTACCAGAACTCTGTCAGAACGTTATTGTTGCGATTTTTTTTCGAACAATAATAGGAGGAATTAGCCTTTGAAAAGGGAAAGTGTCTCAATATAAGAAAGCAATAGACATGAGTGTATGTAGTAAAATGATAAATCGTAACAAAAAAAATTAAAAAATGGATTATTAAATTTATTTTGTATATTTAATAATCAACTTAGCTAACGGTTGGTCAATGAGCACTCGTCACAAACATTCAAATGTTAGTTTTTTTTTTTTGAAAAAATACAGTGAATTTAGGAAGTGTTTAAATACATGGGGCTCAATAATTATGATTGAATTTATTCATAGGGTAATTTAAGTGTAATTTAGTTGTACTAACAAGTTCTACATTAAAAAATCTTTTAATAATTATAATTTTTTGTTAATGAGAATGGTATTAGGTTAAGGATTAATCTTTCCTACACTGACAGTGTATACACTATCAGCGTTGGATGATTGACAACTATGCAAAATTTGAATTTGAAATTTAACTTTTGCACACATAGCATGAATCCAACGATGATAGTATATACACCGTCAGTGTAGGAAAGATTTACTCATTAGTTAATGCACTTGATTTATAGCAAAGATTACAATGTGAAAGCACGTACTTATGCTCCTTGTCCTTCTTGAATTTAAGCACTTTCCTTATTTAATTTTAATTTACTAAATAGCTTGCGCATGAGACCTCTCTTGATGGGTCCAAGTGATGAATCCATACTTAGGTTCATACCTTAGATTTTCATATAGGAGATTTCTAACGAGTGCCTATACACCTAAATCATACCTTATTAGCTACATAAATTCACACATTAATAATTATTATCCTATCTTACATTTATATATTTTTTCTAATTAATATTACTTTATTCAAAATATGAACACCTGAAATCCATTATTGGACATTCGTTTGACAGACTCTTTCATATATAACCATTCTACTCGGAATAACTAACCTGTGATCATTAAAAATTAAACTGAAATTCAAATTAAATAAAATATTTTTATTGATTAAATGCTAGTCAAATTGATTGCAAATTCAAGCATCACAATAGGCAGACCTCTCTGGGATCTACAGCTTCTTTTATCTTGGATCATGCACAATGCAGCAGCATTGACGACCACTGAATCCAGGAACGCATAAAACATTATTGATGTGCAAGTCCACATAGCCACACTGCTCGATGCAATCAAGTCTTGTGGTGCATGTACCAACAAACTTGCAATCGCTATACGGTCCATCATCATCGTCGTTAATCTCTCTGCAACAATATATATATATCGTCGTCGTTAATCTCTGCAACAATATATATATATATATATATATATATATATATATATACCAATTCACCGTTGAATTATTACTTAATTCGATACCCAATCCAAAAGCAATTAAAATCTTATAATACTCAAAATTATATTATTTATATTGGTAAAAATGCTCTCTTTAATTTATGCACACAAACCCACACAGGTACACACTGGCATATGTTTATAAGTGCATATGTAAGTGTTAAATACAAGATAAAAATCATTCACATGGGAAGAATTATTCGTATATGACAGGAGACAACAAAGCAACCAATTAGTTTGAAAATTTTAGGATTAGCTTCCCCTCCCCGTGAACGGGGTTTGCTTTAAAAAAAAATGTTTGGAAGCCAAGACATCAACATGCCAAGGGCTTAGAATCTGTAGAATAAAAAAATAAATTAAACTCCATTTGAAATTCCAACTTGATAAACTTGAGACTTAAATCAAACACCCAATTTCATTTGCCAAAATCTTTGATCAAAGGCTCGATTGATTTGTGAACTCCACTTTCGAGTTTCTATCAATGTATGATACAGCTTAGATAGAAGCATTACCATTAGAATATCCAGAAAGAAGAAGAGTCATGAGGATGAGTGAAACCAATTGAACCCTTCTTGATGCCATTGTGCTGTATGTTGATGCCAAACCAATATGAACAGCAAATACAACAGAACTAGCCTTGCCTATTTATAACGAAATGATATTGATAATTAGAAACGTGTCATCACCTATGTGGTTCAGATTTAGGTTCAGGTTGACCGGTGTACACACTTTGACAAGTGGCTTATCCGTATATTAAAGCTTTTGAAAATCCGATTCATCATCTTAGAGTGAGACAATTCGCAGATTAATTGGCTATTGTCGTTTTTTGCTTGAGTGGTTTTTGATGTGGAACCGTTTCTAAATGAAACTGATAGAAGACCAACTTTCAAAAAAGATTTACCAACCGTTTGGTTGGTGGGTTTTCTACTCTTCAATGGGTATAGAAAGTGCTTTATACCCATAGATGATGTTTGATATACTTCTATGGGTATTGTTCAATCACAATCAAAAAGCCAAAAGTAGGTAATGGTCATTGACGAATTTAACACTAAATGGCATAAGAAAAATACAAAAAAGAATGAAGATACGGCTATCTGTCCATAGCGACGCCAGTCTTTCTTTCTTCTTGTACTCTTGTTTTTCCCCCTTTTTTCCTTTTCTTTTTGTGTTTTTGTAAGCATACTCATGTTCCTTCCTTTCCTTTATTCTCTCCTCCAATCTTTTTCTTTCTCTTTTCTTTTGATGGCCAGTAGGTGCGGTGGTGTTGGTGGCCATTGTTGCTTGGGTGAAGCTTTTTTTTTTTCTGGCAATTATTGTGACTTTGACAAACTTTTCTTTATGAAACCTTAACACCCTTAATTTTGTGATTTGCAGGCAAAACATAGCATCACCTTGTGTGTGTGTGTGTGTGTGTGTTTTTTTTTTTTTTTGGTCTTCAAGATTTTAAGTTTGACTCCATGTGTTATTGGACAATTTGATGTCAAATTAATTTTAAATTTAACTTCTCTAAAGTGAAATGATTGTTTTGATAGTCATTTGGCTTATAATTTTTTTGAACTAGTTGAAGTGGTGGACTTGCCACGTTGGTGGTGATGCTGGCTGGGGTTTAGTATTGGAACTTAGGAAGAAGAAGGGAAAATGAAAAAAAAATTAAAAATTTGAAAACCCATTCCTTTTGATTAAATACCAAACAATCAATAAGGTTTTGGCAATACTCATTGCCATTGAAGAATTTGTGATAGCCATTGCTATTGCTATTCCGTAGTGTATGCCAAATAGCTGGTTAGATATGGCAACCAACCCACCCTGAGGAGGAGAAATGAGGCAGGGGTGGGAGTGGGGGATTTTTTTTAACCCTGCCTCAAATGGGGCAAGGGATGGGGGAACGTACCACGATCCATCCCCCGTTTTAATTTTGACATAGTATAACATCTATGTATGTTTATATATATATATATACACACACATACATACACACACAAACTAAAAGGAATCAGCCTGTGCAAGCACAGCTTATCCCTACCTATAAAATTCTGGTTAAAATGCATCACATTATAATTTGCTTTCAAATATAGAGCAATTACAATTGCAAAAAAATAAGCCTAAAAAATAAGGTTTATTTTTAGTAGAATGTTCCAAAAGTTTGCTCCAACTTGCCTATTGTAATGTAGTAGAGATATATTGTTGTATTGTATGGATAAATAACAATAAAGAATTTAAAAACCAAACACATGAAAAATGCAAAACCAGTTCAATGTTAACATAAATGGTATATGCTTCATAAAACTCAAATATCATGCTATTATAATTAAAAATGCATAAAATTTCACCACTCTTTCTTTTCAAATAAGACACCATCATGTAAAAACTCCCATCCTACAATTTCACAATAAAACTTGGAAGAAATTGAAATGGAAGGTTTTCAATGCATAAAAAGGGTACAAAAATTTAGTACCAAAGAATTACTAGATGAAGTGTTATATTCAATTATGCATTGAAAGGGAACTAAAACGTTAGAAATGCAAAACACAAATTTTGCATTTAGATTTAAGACAAACCTCACAAAAGGAAAATTGACTTGCAGAACCAAAATAATTGAAGGCTTAATGAATATCAAGGAGATCAAGCCAAAATAAATAAATAAATACATCGTGGTAACAAGATAAAGAGGGAAAAAAAAAAGAAAAATGATAAAGGCTAAATAAAGTACAGTTAGCGAAAAAAAAACTTGAGTCCACATTTGGCAGCATGAAACGGGGTAAAAATAGGAATAAAAAGAAAACCAAACACACCAGATAGTAGGAGTAGCGGAGGTAAAAAATCTATTCTCTATGTTTCTGCTAAAAAAAAAAAGATGATCATGAATCATGATTTTTGAACAAAGAAAGAAAAGAAATATCCATTCTCGTGCAAGAAAAACATATAGTCATTTAATTATAGAGAGAAAAGGAAAAGATGCACCGACTGAGTAGGTGGAAAAGCAGAGAAAAATTGGGATGAAAGAAAAGAAGAAGGGAAAAAGCAAAATATTGGATTTAAAAGTTAAAATTGATGGAGGTGGAAGTGACAAAATAAATCAATTAATTGTTGTGATACATTTCCGTAGTCAACAATAATCACCTAAAAACATAGTAAGAAAATAATCTTAATATAATTAATGATAAAGAAAAAAATTTGAACGGGAAAAAAGAAAGATGAAGAAAAAAGAAGGAGATAAGGGTTGAAGATAGAGGCAGAAAAAGGAAGAAGAGAAAAATTGGAAGGAGAGATGTTTATGACTTTTGGTTAGCCAAAGAACATAGTGGAGCAAAAAATCCAACTAAAAATAAAAACTGCCACTTGTCAAAAGAAGAGGCTATACACATGGCAAAAAGAGAGATTGCTACAGTAGCCTCTCTTTCTTTGTATATACAAGACAAGATATACAATACAATAAAACTAGCCTCTAGCTTCCTATCCTTGTCACCCAATATTTCTCTATTTATATTTCTTTATTATTTATTCAAAATATAACTTAGCATATGTTTATGTTACACTATTATAAAGTGAATTTGGCTAGTAAAATATAAAAATGAAAATTCAATACAAAAGTATAAAAACACCAAATTTAGTTAATTTTGAATTAAAAGATTTTAAATTTTCAAAGGAGAAATATTGTTGTTGAATCTATATTCAACCTCCAAATTGAAAAGTTAAAATTTGAAGCAAAGAAAATCCATAACTTGCAATTTGGTTTTACAATTTTAAAATGTACTTATATTTGTATTTTCAAAATAAATTTGAAAAGATAAAATTTGAAGCAAAAGAGAAAAAGAAAACCATAACCTACAATTCGATTTAAACATTTTTACTATATATTTAGCTTTACCTCTCATAACATGAAAAGCATATAAAACCAAAGATTGATCACAATGATTGCAAATATTGGCATTTAAAAATGCAAACAAAAAACTGATAATATCTTATAAACTAACTACCAAAAAAAATAAAAATAACATGGCAATTGTAGATTTACATATGAAGAAGACAATAAGAGTACATAAAATAATCAATAATACCCAAGACTATTCTTAGCGCTTGGGTTTTGCACTCTTATTCAAATTTAATTAAGGTCGAATTTGGATCAAATAGATACAAATTAAATAGATATAGTTTAGGGTCAAAAGTTCCATATCTTTGCTTTAAATTGCATTGTTATTTTTAAAATTTTTGGTAGAATTGGTGTTGTTTTTAATATTATTTTTCATCAAAAATAGAGATTTCGAATAAAAATTTCATGTTGAAACGCCAATACTACTTTTTTTTTTATTTAGTGATTTCATAATTTAAGATTCACAAATGGTATCATTCCTGATTTTTTTAATCCATGACCAATGAATATTATTTTCTTTATGTTTTCTATATAACTTGTCCTTTTAGTTAGGATTACTAAGTTGAAGCTAAAATATTGTTATTTACTTTTTTACTTTTAGTAAGTTTGGTGATGTCTCTTTATTTACCTCACATTAATGGATTTCAAATCAAATCCTTCTATAAGCGGACTCATTTCATATTTTTTAAATTCAAAAGATATGAAAGGATACATAACAATTAAAGAAATTCAAAATTCTATTTAAAAAAGGAATGAGTTAGGAGCATTCTAATTTAACCATTCGAAAAACCGTTCCTGCAATACATATATATATATCTCCATAAAATAATACTCGATAAATTAATAAACTCTGTTAAAAATAATTTTTTCTAGTCCCGACTTGGGCTAGCGAGCTAAATTAATAATTTTGATAAAATAATAAGATAATATTTTTTTTGGAAAACTTTATATAGTCCTTTGGACCTATTCATATAATAAATTAATAACTTACTAAAATTACATATTATATTTTTCTAAAATATGAGTTTATTGTTGTTTTTTTTTTTCTTAAAGTTTAAATCTAACTAAATCTCATCCAAAATCAACCATGACTGATCACAAATGCGTAAAGCATTATGTGGGTGAATATAATTGAAAACATCCTATATACAAATGGGCATCTATCGTTTTGATATCTATCATTTAGTATTCCTAAATCTTTTTGACATTTTGATAATAGATCGAAAAATCATATCAATTGCTACATAATTGAAGATATTGATAGAATTAAATTATACATACAAATTGATGAGCGCAGGGTATACATATAATAATAATGCTCATTCCATAGTCAAATTTTACATTTATAACATTCTAAATACCCCACACGCTATTTTCCGCAAGTATACGAATCGAGAGCGAGTATAGGGTATTAAGGGTCGATCTCTCAAGGAAGACGGGCAAGCACTGGCACTACTAAATTTTCTCTATTATTTAGACTATCAACAAATTAAAACAAATAAACTAAGATATAAATGGATAGATAAATGAAAATAAAAGCTCCTTGGGTAATGGAATCCCTACCTATTCATGGTAGTACAACGCCTTAACCAAATGAGTACCAAAATCTCGACTAAGTTATGGCGTAATTTCCTAATATACGTGATACCCGCTTTTATCGGTGTACCAACTATACCTATAGTTAACTCATATCTACTTTCGTGGTCATGAAATCAACTACAAGTTCATTCACTTCTATGAAATTACATGGAACAAAGCCACAAAAGCCACAAAAGTGTACCTCTACTTTCGTGAGTGTACTCCCTAGTTTAACACTTTTATGAACTAGTGTCAAATTCCAATTTTTATTGCAAGTCTAACATCTTTAGATGATCATAATCAAAGGCTAGTTAATCATGATTATAAGAGCAAAAGTGTTAAATAACTCAAACAAGATAATAGCATCAATTGGCCAAGAAATCAACACCAAACAATCATAGAAAGTTCAACCAAATATCCAAGGCATACACTTTAAAATAACATTACAAACACAAAATCCAAATCTTACATTAACAAACTTAGAGTTCAATACAAAGATGTGGAAAGAAGAAAACCCTTGTCACTAGAGCTTCTTGAACCTCTCCTTCTCTACATTATACTACACTAACCTATACTAACATAAGAGAAAATAAAGAGAGTTACATTTGTTAAGGGTTTGAGTCCTTTGGTTTTTCTTCTTTCTCCAAACTCTCTCTCCTCTGTCAAGCGAATTTGAGCTCACTACACCCTCAAACTAGAAGAACTATGTAGTATATATTCTTGGTCTTCAAGAGCCAATCTCTCTACTCAATAATGTGTTTCTTTGTTGTTAAAAGTCAACAAAAGAAGCTCCTAGATCCTCCAAAAGTTGGTACAAATTGTTCTTTTGTGTCTTGTCCAAGATAAAGAAAGAAGCAAGAAGCATGCAAGTTGGCAACTTGCAGCTGCCAGGAAACTCTTGGATGAATCCCTGGAGCTACAACAAATGTAATATCAAAAGATCAAAGTCAAGAATGGGGCACTTTTTTCCCATGAATTGTTTCATCTCCATGCTAAAGTTGAGGTGAAGTTGGAGTTTGTATCCTAAGGTGCTTTTCCTCTTGTGCCATCTCCTCTTGTATGTGTTGCTCCTCTTTTCCTTCGGATAATATCGGTATTGATTTCATAGCAACCTTAATTGAAGAGTATAAACTATTAAAGCACCAATTCAAAGTTGACAAGAAAATTTCAAATATTAAGAAAAGCACATTTTCCAAAAGAAAATCATCACCAAATGGCATAAATAACTCCAATAATATACATTATATCCTCAAAACATCATAATTAAGACAAATTCATGAGCTCCAAAATTATTCTAGAATTTGCATTTACCATGAGACCTCAAATTAGCAATTCACAATTAGCTTCATATATTGAAAAATAAGCACTTATACATCATAAAAAAATGCTATATAAGGCCAACAATAACCATAATGAAGCTAAAAAAATTCCTCATGAAAATTGCCTATTTAGCAAAGAATTCAAGAAATGGTATTTTGCCTAATTCCTCACATTGCACCATTGTTAACTACAATAGGCAAATTAACATGCTTATGGAAGTTAAATGAGCTCAACTAAGCATCAAAACAACAACAAATTTCACCAAAAATTCACCAAGAAATTCGTCCAAAAATTCAAGAAAATTTGACTATGGTGAAATTTTGATTGAGCCAAATAAAGTCAAGAGACTTACATGGGACATGTAGAGTGATGATATGTAAGCCAAATGATGCATGAAGCCCCAAAAGCTTAGCTCAAATGAACTCCAATTTGAAGGAAGCGACATTCTAGAAGCCTAAGATGCTTGACTCAAATCCTCCAAAGTTGGTGTTTTTTATGATGTTTGATGCTTGAATGTTGGTCACAAGATGTTTTGAAGTGATTTTGTGGTGATTTTGGGGGGGTTTAAATGGTGCAAAATGGAGATTTGATGAAGTGGGTTTGTGGTTTAGGAACTTGGTTATAAAAGGGGAAGAAGAAAATGAAGTAAAAGAGCCATTTTTGCTTCTTAAAATCGTTGCCCAACCAGAAACCGTGCGCGATTTTTCTGTGGTTTGTGCTGTGGATTGTGGGCAATGCATTTGGAGAAGAATTTTGGTTGCCCTGGCATATCCCTCGAGGGTTTCTCCAAGGGATTGTGACCAGAATCTCGAAATTAACACTTTTATCTAACATTTAGAAAAATATCCTCCAAATCAACTTCGTCTTGTTTAAACAAGATCGTTTCAACACTTAACAATACAAACACACTTCATTCACCATATTTTGAACTCAAATCACACACATACATGCATTATACACTACAATTAACATCAAATACTCAAAATGCATGCCATGCCTAAAATGCATAATATAAGCATGAAAACTCCCTTTATGACTTATCTAAGAGGAAAGGCGTAATTTTGACCATATTTACAACCTTGTTGATGTTGCGACCTACAAAATACATAAAATACAAATTACACTATATAAACATGAAAAACGCCAAAAACACAAGAAAAATACTAAATCATTGGGTTGCCTCCCAACAAGCGCTTTGGTTAAAGTCATTAAGCTCGACTTTATTTCCTCCTTATCAAAGAGTAATCCACCAACTCAGGTCATGGTGAATCTACAAAGGGTGGGGCGTGTATATAAAAACAATCTATACCTCAAGTTTTAAATTTGTAACTTTCTAAATACCCCACACACAACTGCAAGTATACAGGTCATGTTTGAGTATAGAATATTAAGGGTCGATCCCATAAGGAAGATTGATCAATTACCGATGCTATTCGAACTCCTTTATTATTTACACGCTCATAAATGCAAGTCAAGTAAATCTAAGCTACAAACATAAGAAAATATGAAGTGAAAACTACAATAGAAAGCTCTTAGGGAATGGAATTCCTAACCACTCTCAGTTACTTGGGTAATTGAACACTACTCTCGGGTAATTGAACAATACTACCTCAGTTAGTTATGGCATAATTTCCTTATGTATGTGAAACCTACTATCGTAGTGAATCAACTATACTTATAACTAATCCAAATCTAATCTTGTGGTTATGAAATTAGCTATAAGTTCATGAACTTCTATGAAATTACTATAAAACAAGCCACAAAGGTGTACATCTACTTTCGTGAGTGTACTACCTAACCTTAGCACTTCGTTGAACTAATATTGAATTACAACTATCATTGGTAAACCCGTATCTTCAAATAATCACAACTAATGGCCAGTTAATCATGATCATAAGAACAAAAGTGCTAAATAACTAATTCAAAGCAATAGCATCATCCTCCCAAGTAAATTTCACAAACAAATCATAGCAAGTTCATCCAACCCAAGGCATGAAACTTTAGCTAAACATAAAGCAAATGAAAATACAATCCAATCTTGTATTAAAACTAACAAAGGAATCAAATACAAGAGTTCAAGTGTTAAGAGAGATCAAACCCTTGTCACTAGAGCTCAACTTCTCCATTTTCATCTCTCTTTGCTTCCTTGTTGAGCTAATACAAGAGTTGAAGAACAACCCACTAATTCTAAACTAATCCTACACTAATCAAACCTAGACTAGAAAAGCTGAGGATTTCTAGTTTTAGATCTACATTTTGATGGTGTTTTTCTCCCCCTTTTTCTCTACAAAATTCGTCCAAGAGGAGTCCCTTTTATAGGGAAAAGGAAAGGCTCAATTATTGTGCAAGTTGCACAAGTTATGCTGCTATTCTGAAGGATTGCTCCCTGTTTCTGCTGAATTAGCCCTTATGCAAAGTACAAAAGTTGTAGCCCTTTGAGATAGATTTTCAATGGCTCAAGAATCAAGTCATTTCGAGAACTGTGGACTGAGTTATGGCTAAAATACTAATGACTAGTCAGAAAGCATTGTTGAAGAAAAGTGCTTTAGTAATTTGGACTTTTGGCCATGAAAATGTAAGAACTGGATTTTGGTGCCTTCATAAGAATTGTAGTCCTTCCTCTTAGCTTTAAAATGGTTTAAGAAGCATCTCAATCCAAGATTTGTAGCTCAAGTAATAGCCAATGTACCAAAATGCATCATTGCTGCCAATGCTTTTCTTCTTGTTTCTTGCTTGCATTTCATCTTTTGGTCCTTCATGTCACATGATTTCCACTTCAAATCATCAAAAATCATGCAAGTATCTTCTCACTTCCCTTCAAGTGATGATTGAATTATCAAAACCTATTAAAAAAAACATGAAATTTGAGCACTTAAATCCATAGAAATGCAAATTTTCTTACTTAACCACAAAATGCAAAACTTAACTAAAAACCTAATTATTTGACTCAAATTTAAATGAAAACACACTAAAATACACAAATATGCAAAACAAGCACTTATCACACCCCTCACACTTAAATCATTGCTTGTTCTCAAGCAATGGACAAAAATAAACCAAAGCTAATGATCCAAAGTAGTGGAATTGCACACAATAGAGACTCATATGTTAAGGTACAAAAGAAATGATCATTGTGTGAACTTCGAATCCCAATTCTAGTACTCGATAATATATATCAGACAAAGGAAAGCTTAACATACCATCATTTGATTAAGTCTAATACCATGTATATATCATCCCTAATCTAATCATGCTTGTCATGCAACTAGCATAATCAACAAATGCAAAGACTAAACTTGTAACCTTCCCTTAGAACTAAAGCCAACAAGGACAAGAACTAAGAAAATTTTCACAATTTGATCACACATTTTGCTCTTTTTATTTTTTTTTCTTTTTTTCTTTTTCTTGCTCTTATTAAGCTTTACTCAAGTAGTGAGCTTGTTTTTTGATGCGAAAGCAAACATTGGTAGATGAATGCCCCCGGTTACTCGATCAAGTCACAAACTCTCGCTACATTACATACTCTTAATTCTAGTATCGTTTTACGCAAAAGTCGACATTTTTAAATGAAGACCCCCGATTACTAAGTATTTCGAATCATTGGAGTAGATTTTGTATGATCAATAATCAAGCAATCTTTCTCTTTTTCTCTTTTGTGAAAGACAAAACCAACATTACTTGATCCTTGCAAAAACTAGAATGAAGGGGAAAATCACAAGAAAAGCTTCACATTCATCAATCACACCAATCACACTATTAACACAAACATACTAAGAATAATATTGTAGACACCAAATTTTTAAATAATTTTTTTTTATCCTAATTTTTTTTTGGTTGTTTTAGTAATAATTCTTATCTATTTTTTATTTGTTAATTTCATAATTTTAGTTTTAGACTTTTAGTATTTTTAGATTATTATTGTCTATTATTTTTATTTTTATTTTGTATTCGTTTTCGCCCTTTTAGCTATTTATTTTTTATTGTAAGACTTTTTAGCATAAAATTTGTCAAAAAGAGCAAATTATTCATAAAAATATGTTTTATTTCCTTTTTACTATTTATTAATCGGGAAAAAGAGAAAAAGAGAGGAAAAATCATTAATCCAACACAGGAAAAATCTTAGCTTTTTGTTTTATTTTTTGTTACTAGTTTTGTACATTTTATTTAAGTTTTATTTTGTATTATTGTTGTTTAATTAAGTGAAAAAAAAAAAGAAGAAGCCGCGCATGCAGCAGCGTGGGAAATGATATCATTTTCATGGGTGATTTTTCTGATGAATTGGATGGCTGAGGATATGGGGAGGAACCAACCCTTCATCCTCACCTTTGAGGTTATGATTTAGGGGTTATGGTTTCCCTATAAAAGGAAAGAAAGACGGCAAGAAACAGGGAGAGGATAGTTGGCGGCTGGGTAGGAAAAGCTAGGGAAATCGGATAACAGTCAGCGGGGGAGTGAGGTTTACGAAAAAAAAGCAGAGGAAGAGAACGACGGAGGGAGTAACAAGCGAAAGAAAAGAGAAGGAAATCTGGAAGGGGGTGATGAGCGGAAGTCTGGGAGAAAAAGCGAGTGACGGCTGAAACAGAGGGCAGGGGGAGAGTGAAAAGGGTGAGCGAGAGAGCGAAGAAGAAGGGGAAGGCGTCGGGAGTTGGAGGTAGATCGAGAGCTGGAAGAATAGAAAGAGAAACGGCGGCTGGAAAAGGAAAAGGAAAAACTGAGCGAGAGAGAAGCAGAGAAGAAAAGCAAAAAGGGTTGGCTGAGGAACCGAGAAATTCGAGGAAGAACAAGGGAAAGAGGAGATCCAAGGCTGAGAACGTAGTTTCTGGTTTCTTCATCGGAGTCGAACCCAAGCTGAAGCCTCAGATCCAAAGGCGGTGAACAGTAAATCATGTATGAGACCGCTGCGTTTAAAACAGCAATCAGTGGTAACGCAGACCTGCTGCCCTTTGTTCGTGCTGCCTCTATTTTATTTCCTATTGTTCGTTAGTTTGCTTAAGTAGCTGTTTTTTTCTTACACCTTTGTGGAGTCTTGCTCAATAGTTTTGTTGTGAAGGATTTTTGGGGTTTGGTTGACATTAAGAGGGTTTGGAGTTGTTGAAGCTGTCAGTTTTTGGGTTTGTTTATCTTGTTTTGGGTCTGTTTTCTCGCAAATTTGGTTGAAGTTTTTAGCAAACGATTCTGGCACTTCATTGTGGTTTTCCTTTTCTTATTTTCCTCTTGTCCCTGGTTGTTGCATTTCAAACTGAATTGTTGAATCCGTGGGGTTTGCTATGGTGAGTATGTAGTTTGTGTCTAGTTTAAAGCTATGTGAATTTGAAAGCAAGCTACGTTCAGATTTTTGTTTTGGCCACTGAAAGCCTAAGAGCAAAGAGTTGCGGAAGCAACATTGACTGGAAATTGCAGAAAAATAAGCTTCTTCGTAACTTTGCATAAACTCTGTTAGAAAGTTTTTCCAGAATTGCATATTTACAATCTAAGTTTTGTCTTGTTGGATGAGTTTGATGTTTCATTGCTTAAGGCCGAGATTTTGACGTCTGTTTGAGATTATATGCTAAGGGAAAGCTTACCAGGAAACTTAGAAAGTTGGTTTTTCTTTTTCGGCCGCAGCATGTGCTTCCCATTTGGTTATTCATTTGATTTTAATGGTTTGTTGTTCATGATTGGTTTGTGTTAATCAAGGTGTTTAGTTGTCCAAGGATGTTGAGTGATGTTTTTCACTAGCTCTTGTTTGAAGTCTTGCATGAAGCTTGTGTTTGAAAGCTTGAGATTGCTGGAGAAAGCTTCCTAAGCTGCCGAACGCCATTCTGTTGCAGAAAACTTGTCTTCTCGTGGCTTTGCATGTTTTGCATGCAAAAAAATAGCTTTTAAAATTGCATTTTACTCCCCCTTAATTTCTAGCAATACTACAAAAGCCCAATCATGCTCTAATTTCCTGCAATTAGGTCCTAAAGTAATTGCAATTTCAATCATTATTTGACCTTTTCATTGCTCTTGGACCCTTGAAGTTCCTAAAAATGTTTTATTTGGGCTTGAATGCTTGGTTAATATTTGCAATTGGGTCCTTGGTAGTTTTTTTCTATTTTTTAAAAATTTGATCAATAATTTACTTTCTTGGAAATTATGTATTATTTGATTTCATTTAAGTTGCAATTGGGAGGGATTTGATGATTTTGTTTATACTTTACTATTTAATTGGTGCCTTGACCCTTTTATTGTTTTGAAGCTATTTTTCCTTCATTTGATCACCATTGCAAGGGAGGTACACTCTATCCCTTATTTTTTACGTTATTTGACCCTATGTATCTATGTGATTCATGTGCTTGATTGCATGCCTTTCGAATGTTTTCATTCTATTTATTTATTCGCTTTAGTCGTCTTAATTTCGTTTATTTATTTTAGCTTCATTTTGGTTATTTAAAAGGCATTTGAATGCCAAGTTGTAATAGTTAGGTTTATTTTATTTTATTTATTTATTTTCATTTCCCTCCTTAGATTGTAGTAGGCTTCCCCCCGAATGTAATAGTTAGAGCTTTATTTGCTTTATTTGCCTTATGTGTGTTTTTGCATGCTTACGTGCTATGTGTTACCGCTTTATTAGGGTCTTGCATCTAGATATCATGACTATGTGTTATGTGACATTATGTGTTTACTCGCTTTATTACGTTTTTATGAGATTATAATTAATGTGTGACGTTATCACACTAGTCCAACGCTAGTTGTGATCCATTTTTCGATACCACACTGGTCCAACGCTAGTTGTGGTCTTCCTTGTTCGATTTCTCACTAGTCCAATGCTAGTGAGAAAGTAGAAATATGGGCTAGTCCAACGCTAGACCCTTAGGAGCCCTTTGCGCGTTAGATCATGATTGTGTGACAAAAAACACTTCATCTCATGCATATCTTTACTTTCTAGGGCCTCTTTTACCATGTTGCATGACACTTTTCTTATATATGTATACCCCTTTCCCCATATTCCCCTTTATGTATGTATATTCCTTACTCCTATGTGTGATACATAACATTAGATTGGCATTTCATTTAAAAGTTAGGGGTAGGTTAGTACATTTTGCTTGATTAGATTAGGGATAACCCCTTGGATATGGGATATGGACGAGTTTGGCTTTCTAGCCTTGGCACGCTTGTATTCCCTCTATTAAAAGGGAAAATTGAGTCACGAACATTAGTCACCCGTATCCGACATGATGCATTCCTTTAAGACACGTATATTTCTATAATTATTTTATCATTTTCCTTTTCTTAGAGTCTCATATTTTTGCATTATTCGTGACTTCTCCAAAGGATCATTATTGGGCATCACAATTAATGTGATTGGCACCATTCAAGCTTTGAAGAGAAATTTTGCCCCCCGATATCCCCCTAGGTCTAGGGTTTGCATTCATATAGTACATCCAAATGTGATAAATCTTTAGGTTAAAATAAGAAAATCTTTGACTAAATCGCGCAACTAGCCTTGGCTAGGTTGAAAGGGTGCATTGGATTCTTATCCTTGCCTTCCCTTTCTTCAAATGTGACTCCCGAATCTTTTTCTCTAATTTTCGTAGACTTGGAGTCGTTTAAAAAGGGTTTTCTACTTTTTTTTTCTTTAAAAATTCATTTTTTAGGTGATTTGGTACACCTTAACTCTATACCAAGTGGCGACTCCATTTTTCATTCGAAAAACCCTTTTTAAACTATATTTTGGGTCAAATCGTCGCATTTTCAAGTCCCATTTAGACCTATGTTTTTCATTTTCTTTTTAAATCAAAAATTCATTTTCAATCAAAAAATTGAATCAAAATTCATTTTCCTAAACTTATTATTCATTATTTTTCTTAAAAAATGGGGCGCGACAAATATTCTTCATGAATTTAAAGAAATTTTGACATGATAAACTCCACTTTATAAGATATTACTTTTCCTAAAATTAGAAGTCTAGACTCACATAACAATCTCAAAGTCCTTTCATACAAGGTTATGTCAAAAAGTATGAAAGCATCAATTAAAATTTAAACTTCCTTCCCCCGCACTTAAATTTGACATTATACTCAATAAGAAAGTTTGACAAAAAAAAAAAGAAATGAGATAAAAAGAATTAGAAATGATTCTCCTTATGTACTTTTGACATGATTCGACTAAAACACAACCACAAAACACTATTAGCAACAAATTTTTTGAAAAATTTTGGACAGAGTTTCCTCTTATAACTGGATGAAACTCCCTGCCAACAATCTCAAATTTCAACAATTTACACATACCAACATCACCATCTATCCAAATTTTCAACAAATACATCAATTTCTGCATGAATACCAAGGAATGAATCCAATTTCAACCATTCACCCCCATACTTCAATTATACAATATCCTCAATGTGAAAAGGTAAAGGGAAAGAAAAAGGAATACTCCCCTAGCGTAATAGGTGATTTGTTGTGGTTGCACACCAAATCTCTATTGAAAGCACTGCTTTTGTCTTTATTCTTCAAACCTATAAAATAGAGACAAACACACTTAAAACACACTAAAGACATGAAACTAAAAATACTGTTGGATTGCCTCCCAACAAGTGCTTGTTTATAGTCATTAGCTTGACTATTTGACTTCATTTTTCAAGGAGATTTTGTTAAAGAATAATCCACCATTTTAGGTTATGGTGGATCATTAAAAGTTGACTCGATTACATAAGTCATATATCTAAATGAGAGTAAAAATGGAAGTGACTTACCAATCTCAAGTGACTCATAGATATTACCTTGGATGTGCATTATTTGAGTACTCACCAAAGGAGATGCCATGAGGGTTTCTTGAGCAATAATATGTTTAGAACCTATACTTTCAACATGCTCCTCAAGAGGGGTTAACAATGAGTCGTTAAAGCTCACTTCTTGAGGTTTGACATTAGCTCCAAAGGTACTATCATGTAAAATGGATATGTTCTCTTTGAAATTCAAATTAAATTCATGATTTGGCATCAAAATGCAATCCATTTTCACTTGCAACATGCTTACCATTCATGCTAGGGTCATTTTGCATATCATTAGAAGAAATAATTTCACACAAAACATGCAATTGATCTTGTATTTTATCAAAATGAGGAGTTAATTTATCTAATCTATCCTCAATCCTAGTAAAACGATCAGAGGTTGCATTAGCTAACTTTTCTATAGCTAAATCAAATTGATTAGAAAATTTTTCTATGGCTAACTCCTAAAATAGATTAGAATCATTAGCTAATGGCTCACTTTCTAATTGCCAAGGTAAAGGTGCATTAGCTAATCTTTCTATTGATAATTTCCAAGATGACTTAGATTCATATTGGACAAATTCGAATTGGTAATCATAAAAACATGAAGAATTACTATATGCACATTGATTATCCCAACCATAAGTATAAGAATTACTCCAATTAGATCCATTTTGATCAAAATAAGGATTGTAATACCCCAATTCATTATAATAACGTTCATTTTGTGCTTGCCTACATATATGAGTAGTATGATAACCTCCACACAAGTCACAAATCTCATGATAAGAATTGAAAGCATTAAAATTCCTCTTTTGTTCAAGCATATTTGTAATGGTATTCAATTGAACTTTTAATGTTATAAAATCGCATTTAGCCTTTAAGCACCTCAAGCCATCATCAAATAACATATTTTCAGTAATTTCTTGGTTACCTTTATCCATGGAACTTTGCATGTAGTAACCATTCATTACCGAACTTCCACTCTTCATGCATTGTTTTTCAAATCGACCTACCCTCCTCATTACCTAAAATTATTTTTAAACAACTTAAGAGCAAGATTAGTAAGAAGAATAGGTCATAAAACACATACACACATTAAATACAAAAATAATAGAAAATAAAATTCAAGACTAACTCGACAAACACACAACAAACTAGACTCAATTAATAAACAAGAAAAACTATTAAAATGTCTAAACTAATAAAGTTACTCTTCATGCCGATATTGCCACAAATCTTCCCCAACAACGGCACCAAAAACTTGACGAGCACAAGAAATACATATCATAATAATGCTCATTCCACAGTTAAGTTTTACATTTACAACATCCTAAATACCCCACACGTGATTTTCCGCAAGTATACGAGTCGAGAGCAAGTATAGGGTATTAAGGGACGATCTCTCAAGGAAGACGAGCAAGTACTGGCACTACTAAAATTTCTCTATTATTTAGACTATCAACGAATTAAAACAAATAAACTAAGATATAAATGGATAGATAAATGCAAATAAAAGCTCATTGGCTAATGGAATCCCTACCTATTCATGCTAGTGCAACTCCCTAACCAAATGAGTACCAAAATCTCGGCTAAGTTATGGCTTAATTTCCTAATATACGTGATACCTACTTTCGTCGGTGTACCAACTATACCTATAGTTAATTCATACCTACTTTCATGGTCATGAAATCAACTACAAGTTCATTTAGTTCTACGAAAATTACATGGAACAAAGCCATAAAAGTCACAAAAGTGTATCTCTACATTCGTGAGTGTACACCCTAGGTTTAACATTTCTATGAACTAGTGTCAAATTCTAATTCTCATTACAGATCTAACACTTTTAGATAATCATAATCAATGGCCAGTTAATCATGATTACAAGAGGAAAAGTGCTAAGTAACCCAAACAAGATAATAGCATCAATTGACCAAGAAATCAACACCAAACAATCATAGAAAGTTCAACCAAATACCCAATGCATACACTTTAAAATGACATTACAAACACAAAATCCAAATCTTGCATTAACAAACTTAGAGTTCAATACAAAGATAAAGATGTGAAAAAAAGAAAACCCTTGTCACTAGATGATAGAGCGATTTTTGAGCACATTTTACACTATTATTCTGTCCTAATTTTGGCTACTCATGGTGCTTAGAATTGATATTTTGCTCATATTTGACATTTGTGTAAAGTGTAGGTGGTTGGTGTAAAAAAAGTGCCATCGCAGAGCAAATTTCCAGAAGACTTTTTGTCTCAGGACGTGCCCACGCCAGAGACCGAAAGAGGTACGTCAAGGACGGACACGCGGGATGGGTAAAACGAGAAAAACATCAGGAAACCAAAGAGGGTCCACGTGGACCAGATGCATGGGATCAGACCCTTTAGACAAAGCTTTGCTCCAGACGTTTCTTTTACTCTCTTTTGGGCGGCGGCCATTGAAGATGTAAGGGGGCCAGATTCACGTGCAATGGGAACTTTTAACATTAGATTAGCTTTTGGCTTTTGGGGTGTCAGACGTTAGCTTTCTCTTGGGCAGCAATTACAATAGGTTTTAGATTAGCTTTTCGTTTCGCCTAGTCTAAGGGGAAGGGGAGGGGGTTCGATGTGAGTACAGACTCCATCGATGAAAGTCAATTAAGACCGCCACAAATTGTGGCAAATTTGTGGGAGGTAAGGATTGAACCCCTGACCTCCAGCATCACCTTTAATGGTGATGACCACTGGACCAAATGGCCAGTGGCATATTGCTTCTTGGCTCTGTACAATTGATTCCCTTTTTGGCTTTTCACTTTTGACTCTTCTAAATTCCGTGAGATTTCTTTTATGCTTGCGGCTCCAGCGCAGACACAAAATAAGAAAAAGGAATTAAGGGACATCCGCATCACTGTTCCTTCATTGTTTCACTTTTCCAATTCATCGGCAATTAATTGAATGAATTCAGTTAAATCACGCGAAAGTGACATGATGAGGAGCGGCTAGGTTTCTCCTCTACCCAAAGGTTGACGCAAGGGCGCGGTCTATAATATTTGTGAGATCTAATCGAATTTTTATTATTTCTTCCAATTTGTTGCTATTCGTGCATTTCCTGGATTAATTGTTCATGGGTATTTTATTAATTGAATATCAACGGCCGGGTATTTGATCTAATATAATAGCCTACTGCCACGTTAATTAAATTGAATCTGTAATTGTTCGTTTAGTTGACAACTAGTGGCAACCACCATAATTGGCTTTATGTTGGGGAAACGTGAGATCTGATTTAAACAAACCCTCTTAGCGAGTTTATTGGTTAGGGTTGGGTTCTTCTAGTTTTACTGCAACCGGATAATTAAATTCCTACGGTCGTACCTAGGGTTGTTTTCTAGTTAGGGAAGCAATCAATGGTCGTACCTTGACTGTCGAAAAAGTAAGGAAGAACCGGTTGTCAGAGCTTGTTGATAACTATAACCAATCTAGTGATGAATGGATGAAATATCTGTGCATCGATGATCATTTAATTGGACTGTGCCTGAGCAGTTGATCCTTTGGGTAGAATTTTATTAATTGCTATTTTTACTAAATTGAACTTGTTGAGTTAGCTATTGAATTTTATTTATTTTATTTTTATTTTCATCCCATTAATTATCCCTCTCTTTTATTCTATTGACGTGGAAAAAAACAACCTCCTACCCGTTCCCTGTGGAATCGACCCTACTTGCCATTGTATGCAAATTTAATATTTTTATAAACAATTCAGGTATATCGGATTAAACAAACTCTTCGGGAACAGGGTGAATCAAGTAACCCATTGCATACCTAGGGTCCCTGCTCTAGTACTTGGATTTGTTCTATAATTTACTGCGGTGGTAATTAGGACTTTTTAGTGATTATTATTGCACAGGTTCGGCACCTGTCACTAGAACTTCTTGAACCTCTCCTTCTTCATCTCCCTTGGCCTCCTTGTTGAGCCAATACAAGAATGAATAACCACAACTAGATTATACTACACTAACCTCCACTAACATAAGAGAAAATAAAGAGAGTTACATTTGTTAATGGTTTGTGTCTTTCCTTAAAGGGTAAGACACAACCCTTTGGTTGTTCTTCTTCTTTCTCCAAACTCTCTCTCCTCTCTTAAGCTAATTTGAACTCACTACACCCTCAAACTAGAAGAACTATGTAGTATATATTCTTGGTCTTCAAGATCCAATCTCTCTCCTCAATAATGTGTTTCTTTGTTGTTAAGAGTCAACAAAAGAAGGGCAAAAAGTCCCAGTGGCCCTCAAACTATTACCCGGATGAAGTTTTGGCCCTCAAACAATTAAAAAACAATTAAAAGTAAAGTTTTGGCCCCCGATCTATTCAAAGTACAAATTGTTAGACCTTCTGTCAAATTCATCTGTTAATACCGACGGAATCTACGACCACGTGAGAAGCACGCCGAAATACGAAGGGCATTTTTGTTCATAAAGAGCTGTCATCAAGTCAAAGAAAGGAAGGTCGGTGGGGCTTGAGGGGACAGCTCTGAGCTTGCCCTCCCAGAAAACGAAACGAGGGGCTTTGGGATCTCCCAGTACCAAATCATCCTTGAGGCTGCTATCCACGACCAGGGTCAGCATTGGGTCGGAGGGCTGGAAACTGTTGGGACCCTCTTCCCATAGATATCCGTCCCTCTCCACCGTGGTAATGTTGCCGCCCACTCGTTCTCTGGCCTCCGTCACGAGCACATTGTTACCAGACAGGGCCTGGGCTATGGTGAGGCCGGTTATACCGGCTCTTGTGGCTGCAATTGAGTTTTTCTTTGTTCAAGTTCAGGAAGAAGTCCCATTTCACCAAGTGGATGACAGCTCTTTATGGACAAAAATGCCCTTCGTATTTCGGCGTGCTTCTCATGTGGTCGTAGATTCCGTCGGTATTAACTGATGAATTTGACAGAAGGTCTAACAATTTGTACTTTGAATAGATCGGGGGCCAAAACTTTACTTTTAATTGTTTGGGGGCCAAAACTTCATCCGGATAATAGTTTGAGGGCCACTGGGACTTTTTGCCCACAAAAGAAACTCCTAGATCCTCCAAAAATTGGTACAAATTGTCCTTTTATGTCTTGTCCAAGAAAAAGAAAGAAGCAAGAAGCATGCAAGTTGGCAACTTGCAGCTGCCAGGAATCCCTTGGATGAATCCTTGGAGCGATTCTCCAAGGGATTGTGCAGAACAACTACGAAAACAACATTCTAGACACAATCCGCGGCAGAAACCATCCACTTAGCACCACTTCATCTTCTCTCTTTTTGTTTTCTTTCTTCCTTTCCACCACTTCACGTAGCATTTGTTGTGACTCCTCAAGTTTCATATCCTCGCTCATTTCACATCCCATTAAGCTTGATCATTTTACCTATAAAAAACAAAGAAACTTTGCGAGTAAAATGATAAAAATCACAAACAATTCATTTATTAAGTGAAGGTGCAATTTAGTGACATTAAATGGACAATTCATACCAAATATCTTAACAATCGACTTAAAAACAATACGAAACACATTCATAAAGATAGCAAATTTAACCATTATCACAAATCAAATAGATATGGATTGGTTTATTTTAAGTACACTTAATAAATTAATAAATTATTAATTTATCAATTAATTATTATCTCTTTAAATTAATATAAATTGTATGGTTCCAAAAATATTAATTTATAGAGGTTTTACTATAAATGCTATGTTATTGTTATTATATAAATATATTTGTATGAATTAAGTAATATACTATGTTGTTATGATAAAATGATGTAATATTTTGATAAAACTTCAAAAGAATGATTAATAATATTATTACTAGATCTATATAAATTGAACAAGTTAAATCAAATAAAAAAATAATAATGATAGTGGAGTGGCGTAGGTACACCCACAGAATAATGAGTATCTTTGAGATTGAATTCAGTTTAGTTAATTTGAACTCGAGAGCTTGATGTTAATCGAGTTCGAATCGAGTTTTGACTCAAACTGCTCACGAATAGCTCGACTCGTGTGTAACCTACCCTTGCCGCAAAGTCAGTGGCCAGCTGACGATGCAAGTGGCGCTGGTTTCTTGAAAGAACCATTCGTATTGTTCCTTGTTTGGCTCGTTCAGCTTCTTTAGTTTTTCTTCTTTGCAAGATCCAATAATGCCAAAAACTCCTTAGCAACGTGTTCTGCATCAATCCCTCCCACATTTAATGAACCTGCTCTCCAGCTGTAGTTGTTTACAAAATCTTAATATAGCTTCACATTGGAAGGATCACACAAAAAAAAGATCTGCCGCATTGAAAGTCCGCCAAATACCTAAAGATTCAGGGAAATCCGCCAAATAAGCATTGGGATTGGACCTTTACTAAATTTTCTAACGTCCATACTCCTTTGCAGTAACTTGCGGAATAACCATCAAGTTAAATTTTGTAATTGACCACCATTTCTTACTTTTATTGAGCATCGGCCACGAGTGGTGCTCCTTTTCCGACACCTGCTTTACATGCAGAAACCAATGATCTATCAAACCAGACGGACTGACGTCTCTATCCACCGCTTCAACTGGTTTTCATGCAAGAAAGAGGAAGACACAGTGCACAAAATTACAAGATTCGCATTCAATTCAGTGGAGTTTGCTTTCGTCCTCCACCAACTGACCCCACCTGCTTCTCTCTCTCCTCTCTCTCTCTCTCACAATTTATATCATTGTTATGGGATCCATCATCGCTCAATTACTACTTCTAGTATGAATCAGTGAAGTCCACTGATCGCCACCCAACTCAGCAGCTATGCTCTGCTCTAGACCTCCACTGTCTGGCCCAGCGAAGCAAACTCCTCAAATTTCATTCACTAGGATCAACCGCCCTGAAAATGATTGAACTCCATTGAAGTCTGTGCAGTTGACTTGACTTTCTTCTTCTTCTTCTTCTTGTCCCCTCTTCCTACTTCTGCTTACTGATTTAATTCTGTGGTAATTCAGGGGGATCAATATGATGGATAAATGAGTACACGAGCTTTGAGTTACTGCTCATTCATTTTGTTACGGATCTGCTGCTTCTTTTGATTCTGATATTCATTTTGGAAAGGGGTATGTGAATCTATAAATTTCCGTGTACACATGCAATTAAGTGCGTGCATTGCGTCTAATTATTTGCGGAATGATTGAAACGTCAATGAACTGAAGGTTTTGATGACCTTGAATGTTCATCCTTGCTTTTGCTTGCTATAAAAGACTCGTCCAGGAAGAATAGATTGAAATTCTGAAGAATTATTATTAGGAGTTTAAAAAATTTTTAAAAAAAGGCAAAAATATTAAAAAAAAAAAAAAAAAGAAAGAGGGAGAAAAGCTTATGACATAAGTTATTGAAGGTGGGTTCCCATGCAAAAGGAGAAGGAAATGGAAAATATGAGGCAATCAAGGTCGAAATTTGTGTCCGATTATTTTGACTATTGAATCACCATTCTACGTTTCCGAGTGTGATTGAAAGTCATGACTTAGTATTGCCCTGTAACTGAATTGATCCCAGGGAAAATGTGGGGAAATAAATAGAGAGAAAAAATTAAGATACGTTTAGATCATTTACTCAAAGCCATATTGGTGATTTGGAATTAAGGAAAGTTTGTCTTTCGACTTCAACATTCCTTTTTGAGTGTTGTTTGGAGTTTGGACCACAAAAGAGGAAAAAATAAAAGAAGAAGGATTATCCTTTTTCAAACTTAATGTCATTTGGATAACAATTAACAAAATCTCTCTATGGGTTTCAAATTCCAAAGATTGGATTTAACCATTTTAATTTAAGCTAACACCGTCAAACAGGAGTTTCAAATTGACATTTCTGAATATAATAGATCCTCGATTATTCAACGGTTTCACTATTACTATGTATTCCAGTTCCGACTATTACTATGTATTCCAGTGGAACTCGACTTATTTAAAGGTCTTGGTCTCGAGGTCACAAGTATTAGCTGAAATTGCAGTACCCTAACTAGTATGTACATCGCCCCTGTCAAATGTAGATATCTGTAGCCAAGACGCCTGTCTCTGGACTTAGAAAGTGATTATTTGCAATAAATTGAAACTTTAAACTCATGGACTGGCCTGTCCTTCTAATTTGACCACAGGTTTGTTGAGTGATCATGAAGAGGAAGTGATTGGATAAAGCACTCATCCACTTGATCCATATCGTAAGCACTAACCAATTCCCATCTATGAACTTCATGCTCTCTGTTTTCCCGTTTATTTGGCTGTAACTTCTACTTAATTGGTAGTTCAGTTGACATGTCTATGTTATGTCATTTGACAGCCTTTGAGGCATATTGGTGGAGTTCTTGGCATGCTGTGGAACGCTTAAGAATTAAGGATGGAGCCATTACCATGCATGTAGTAGATAATGGGGAGGTGATCGAGGAGATGATTTCAATGTCAAATCTCCGAATGAGGTCAAGGAAAGCCACAATTAATGACTGCTCATGCATCCTGAGACCCGGCCTTGATGTATGTGTTCTGACTACTTCATCCGATACAAAAGACTCGAGTGAAGACTCGCCTGTGAGTTTTTCGATGTCCGATTTTTCTCGAGCTTGGATATTGTTCGTTTGTGACCAAGAATTTTATGCACCAGGCTGTAGGATTTAGTTCAGTTTTGCCCCTTCAATTTACACAGTTCACATTGAAATACTTCATCCATTTTCTCTCCCAATTTGTCTCTTTGACCAAACAAAACATTCTCTTTACATTCGACTGAAATAGTTCCTGAAACAGGATATGAAAACTGCAGACCTAACTGGCAATGAGAAAATGAAGGCTAGCGCAAGTGTCAGGCATATTGTCCTGCCTTGCTCTACTTCAGCGAGAGCCCAGCTTATTCCTGACATTATTCGTTGCTATGGCAAAGGAGGTCAAACTATTATTTTTACACGAGCTTTCACGAAGAATGAAATTTAAACAAAAAAATTAAGTTGATCAACAATCATTTCTTAAGAGCATGACATTATTCCTGTGTCAATTTATGAAAAAGAACTTCTGGCCTTAGTCACAGCAGTCACTAAATGGAGGCACTACCTTGAAGGCCATCACTTTATCATCAACACTGACCACCAAAGTCTGAAATACTTACTGGAGCAGAGGATCACCACCCCCCTGCAACAGAAATGGCTGACTAAGCTGATGGGGCTAAGCTATGAAATTTGCTACAAAAAGGGGAAGGAGAATGTGGTAGCTGATGCCCTCTCCAGAATAGGCAAAGGAGAAGCTGAGAATGCCATGACTACCATCATTATACCAGAATGGATGAAAGAAGTAATGGAGAGCTATCAGGGAGATGACTGGGCTCAGGACCTCATCAGGGGACTCCTAGCATTTCCAGGACAGGCCTCAGACTATAGCTATCAGAGTGGAATTCTGAGGTATAAGGGAAGAGTGGTGGTTGGAAAAGGGGGGGGAGATAAGGAAGACACTCATCACTACCCTCCATGACTCACAACTAGGAGGACATTCAGGCATCCAAGCCAGCTGGCTGAGAGCTAAACAGTTATTCTACTGGCCAGGTATGTTCAAAGAAATCAAGACAGTAGTATTGCAATGTGACACCTGCAGGAAATGTAAAGATGAACGTGCAGCTTACCCAGGCCTACTCCAACCACTCCCTATTCCACAGCATTCCTGGAGTCATGTTACCATGGACTTTATAGAGGGGTTACCCAAGTCTGAGGGAAGGGATACTATACTGGTAGTAGTAGACAGATTTACTAAGTATGCTCACTTCATGAGTTTGGCCCACCCCTTTGAAGCTACAAAGATAGCTAGGGTCTTCCTGGACCATATCTGTAAGCTACACGGTATCCCTCAGAGCATGATTTCAGATAGAGACAAGATATTCACCAGCCAATTCTGGACAGAGCTGTTCACACTGCTGGGGGTAGGATTGAACCTGAGTACAGCCTACCATCCTCAAACAGATGGCCAGACAGAGAGAGTCAACCAGGTATTAGAAATGTATCTCAGGTGTATGACACACCTGGAACCTAAGAGGTGGAACACATGGCTTTCCTTAGCTGAGTGGTGGTACAACACTACCTACCACACTGCTATACAGATGACCCCCTTTGAAGCTTTGTACGGATCCAAACCTCCACAGTTAGCTCTTGGCCCCTATGAACAAGCCAAAGTGGCCACTGTGGGTGACTATATAAGGGACAGGAGACAGATGGATGAGCTATTGCAGCATAATCTGAAGACTGCTCAGGAGAGGATGAAGAAATATGCTGACATACACAGGAGTGAGAGGGAATTCCAAGTTGGTGAGTGGGTGTACCTAAGGTTACAGCCTTATAGACAATCCACTGTGATGATCAGAAACAACACCAAGTTATCTGCCAAGTATTTTGGTCCCTTCCTCATAGAGAAGAAGATTGGAAAGGTTGCTTACAGGCTTAAGCTACCTTCTCAGTCCAGGATACACCCTGTCTTTCATGTATCTTTGCTGAAGAAGAAACTAGGGGATAAGACTGCCCCTATACTACAACTGCCAGACACTGATGACAGAGGACTCATTCGAGTGGAACCAGAATCCTTACTAAGCAGAAGAACGATCAAGAGGGGAAACACTGCTATCACACAATGGTTAATTCAATGGTGGGGAACTGAACCAGCAGATGCAACCTGGGAGGATGCTGTGCAAATTAGGGAGAAATTTCCTCAATTCCAACCTTGAGGACAAGGTTGTTGCAAGGGGGAGGTATTGTAATGAAGTGAGTAAACTAACTAAGATCAAAACATGACTTAGGAAGCAGGAATCATGAAGGCGTGAATATTAAGAAGATGAAGGCGTGGGCATTAGACTGAGAGGTTGTCAAAAGCGTGACCAACGGATCACGCTTTTCCTGGGTTTCAGTTGCTATAACAGAACACTCAGGAGCAGCAACTTGCAGATGCAACTTGCAGATATAATCCAACACGTGTATTGTTTCTAGTGGCTCAGTTAGTATTCGGTTAGGATTTATTAGCTTTATAAGCAGGCTTCTCTGCTCAAGTAAGGTAGCTTTTTGAATTCATTTTGTCCAGATTCATCTGAATTTGTAAAGAGGAGCAATCCTCATTTTTCCCTCCCAATTTCCTTCGATTCTTTCCCCTACTCAGCTAGAACCATCTTTTCTGTTCTTATATTTGTTCACCAAATTATGTCAATGAAGAATCAGATTCATATGATTACTGTTACATTGATTCATTGATTAATCAGTTCATTACTTGAGCTTGTCCCTTTTCTATTTCCTGCAATAGTTCTGGCTTCTCTGGTTTCTGTACCTTAACAGGAAATGCCACCAGCACTATCAATTCAGGCTGACCACAAATATCAGAAGCGTGATGAAAATGGAAACAGGGATTTCTCTTGCAAAAGAAGATCAGACAAGAATATTCGTGTACGTGGAAGTGCAGACAGATCAACTGTCTCTAAAAATTGTGAAAGCCCACCAACTCGAGAGAAGAACAATCTGACCAATCACAGCTTGCTTTGGTTTCCTTGTCAATATCTTAGAGGGCAAATCAATTCTGCGTGAGTTAGACGCTTCAAATAGTGAAAATCCTGAAGATCATTCTGGAAATTTTGCTGACCTGATTTCCAGATATCTTTATGAAAATGCTTCCACCGCCAAAGGACGCAAAAATAAGGCTTCTGAGTTAAACTTCATGAGAAAGGAGCGTGGATTCGTGGTACAACGTTTACTCAGAAAAACATACAAGAGAAATGCATTTTGCATCCGTTCCGAATGGGAGAGTATATACAATATGAAGCCTTCTGGAAAGAAATCATTTAGTGCTGCTGCATGCAGAGAATTGTTGACAAGATGCATGGAGAACATTGACGTAACCATCAATATGGAACAGCCACCAGTTATTGATCAATGGGCAGAGTTCAAGTCAACAAAATTTCAGAACCAAAAGGAAACTAATGACAAAGCTGAAGAGAATCATGAAGAGGAAATCTCTGAAATTGATATGTTGTGGAAAGAAATGGAACTTGCCCTGGCATCTTGTTTTTTTCTTGATGATGGTGAGGTATGACTTCTAAACACGCACATGCAAATCCTCAACAAAATGGTCAACCTTGAACTCTCCATATTTTTAACTTCGTCCGTGTCTATGATGATATTTCTTCCACTAAAATGTAAGAGAAACACCATGACGATTTAAAGATTTACAGGATTCTCATGCATTTCCAACTGAAGTGAAACTGTCAACTGAGAAAGGTAGAACAGGATGCAACCATGATTATCGACTCAACGAAGAAATTGGAGTTATTTGCCGGCTGTGCGGATTTGTGAGCACAGAAATGAAGGATGTATCACCCCCATTTGTAAGTCAATTAAGATTTGATGAAAGAGTTATCGAATATGTCAAAACCATGAACCAATCTTTGCATACAAACTTAAACAACTAGAATGGTGTAGCTTAAGATGTTAGTGGTGCTGTACAGCTTGTACAAGAAAGAATGAATGTGTTCCGAGTCTTTTAAATGGTAATCCCGTGAAAATAGCCTTGCATGCTTAAATAAGGGCCAACTGGATTTTATATTTTTTGCCTTCTTGAAGAAGGGCCAACTGGGTATTTGCATGATATGCCATCTGTCTCTAGGGACTAAACGAAACCATCATGCTGCCCGTGAACTCTTTTATGTTCGAGGTCACCTGTTTTCATGCAAAACTTCGTTATCTTGATTGGTTCTCTGTTACTACCTTGGCAGTGGTCATCTGCAAGAGGGTTTGTACACTAGGAGCAAAGGGCTGAAGAAAATTCAGAGCATAAGCCAAATGGAGCTGGAGGCCTCGATAATTTTCATGTTCCAGCTTCCTCCAAGGCACCTTCATCAGAAGGAGAAGTGGAGACAACGTATGGGCCTTAATTCCTGATCTTAGAAGTAAATTGCGTGTCCACCAAAAGCGAGCTTTTGAATTTCTCTGGAGAAACATTGCTGGATCTTTAGTACCAGCCCTTATGGAAGACAAGAGCAAAAGGAGAGGTGGTTGTGTTATTTCTCATACACCTGGAGCTGGGAAATCTTGTTGATTATAACTTTCCTTGTCAGCTACTTGAAACTATTTCCAGGTTCTCGACCTTTGGTGCTCGCGCCTAAGACAACACTTTTATACATGGTACAAAGAAGTAATAAAGTGGAACATTCCTATTCCCTTTTACCAGATTCATGGTGGCCAAACATATAAAGGTGAAGTCTTAAGGCAAAGATTGCGCTCAAATGCAAGTCTTCCTCGAAACCAAGATTTTATGCATGTCTTAGACTGTCTGGAAAAGATGCAGAAGTGGCTTTCCCATCCCAGTGTCCTTCTCATGGGCTATACCTCATTCCTGACATTGACGAGAGAAGGTTCAAATTATGCTCACCGGAAATATATGGCCCAGGTTTTACAGCAGTGTCCGGGGATTCTAATACTTGATGAAGGGCACAACCCAAGGAGTACGAAATCAAGGCTAAGGAAAGCTTTGATGAAAGTTAATACGAAACTCAGAGTATTACTCTCGGGTACACTATTTCAGAATAATTTTGGGGAGTATTTGTTATGGTGGTTATCTAAATCTAACCACCGGTGAAAACCATCACCTTTAAACCCAAGATCTGTATGGCGATTATTAAGAAATACATTAACTGTAAAATAGCGGAAGCGTACCTGAATCCATATTGATAACTTGATACTTGAATCCCTAGAGATTTGGGGTGGCCTTCCGGTCAACAGGTATTCACCGATCCTTTGAGAGAGGCCTTTAGTTTCTCTCTGGTATCTTTCCTGACGATGGGATATCAGGGAAGGGCTATTTTGTGGTATTAGGAAATACGACAACTAAAACGATACCTGTGACCTGGGGACCATAACCCTATTTATAGGTAACATTCCTGTTACCTTTTGGAGCCCTATTTCAGCCCATCATTGAAATAGGAGCCCATAAGTTTCTACACATTAAAGGGCCTATATCCTATTAGATACATTAAACCCAAACTATATTTGATCACTTTAATTGGGTTTAACCTTAATTGACAGTTTGCAATACATAATTATTCACATATAAGTCCAATGTTGGATTAAGGATCCAACAATCTTCCACTTGGACTATATGTGTAACCTTATAATTATATTTTGCAATTAACCGTATGAGCTCAACTTTACTGTCATTATCACAATGTATCTGTAACCAATTCGGTCCATCAATTACACCAATATAAGATCAAAGCGGCCTTTGTTACAATTTCGTAACTCGACCCATCAATGGTCACGTATATCAATGCAATTGAATAACATGAATTATGATGTGGATGAGTAGCATGGAAATTTCATGTAATGTGATCAAAACATGCCTATTTCCAACTGGTCCACCTTAAATTTTATGAGATCAAACCATACCAAAGTTAGAGTGCAAATAAATCCAAACTTTATTTATGCATAAAATATTCTTAAATCCTTAATAACCAAAAACATCATATGAGCATTCAAAATAACAAACTCCCACTAAAACTGTACATCATTTAATAATATGACACTCATACGAGCAGTATGCTCATGAAACATTTTGGATGGCAATCCTTTAGTAAGCGGATCCTCAACCATGGAGTTTGTCCCGATATGCTCTATCGATAATTGTCCATTCTGCACTCTTTCTTTAACAGCCAGGAACTTGATATCTATATATTTAGATTTCGTCGAGCTCCTGTTATTGTTGGAATATAGGACTGCTGACTTATTGTCACAAAATAATTTGAGTGGCCTTTCAACACTATCTACCACACGTAATCCTGTGACGAAATTTCGCAGCCAAATTCCTTGATTGGATGCCTCATAACAAGCAATAAACTCTGCAGCCATAGTGGAAGATGCTATGAGGGACTGTTTAGCACTCTTCCAGGATATGGCACCTCCAGCCAACAAGTACACATAGCCCGACGTTGACTTCATAGTATCTTGGCATCCAGCATAATCGGAATCAGTATACCCAACGATCTCTAACTCATCTGACTTCCGATACGTGAGCATGTAGTCGTTTGTTTTCTGTAGATACCGTAAGACCCGTTTGGTTGCTTTCCAATGATCTAATCCAGGATTACTCAAATATCTACCCAACATCCCAGTAATGTACGCAATATCCGGACGCGTACATACTTGAGCATGCATTAGATTCCCTACTGCTGAGGCATAAGGAATCTTTTGCATCTCTCTTTTCTCAAAAGCATTCTTGGGACACTGCTCAAGACTAAATTTGTCTCCTTTAGTCACGGGAGTGTCACCTGGTTTACAATTTTGCATGCCATATCTTTTGAGAACCTTTTCAATATAGCCCTTTTGTGATATTCCTAAAATACCCCGAGATCGATCCCGGTGTATTTGTATACCTAACACAAAAGATGCATCACCAAGATCTTTCATCTCAAAATTCTTAGTTAAAAATTTCTTGATTTCATGCAATAGACCAATATTGTTGCTGGCAAGCAAAATATCATCAACATACAATACCAGAAAAATATATTTGCTCCCACAAAACTTATGGTATATACAATCATCCACTAAATTCATCTCGAAACCAAATGAGATGATCACCTGATGAAATTTGAAATACCATTGTCGAGACGCTTGTTTGAGCCCATAGATGGATTTTTTAAGTTTGCAAACCATATTCTTTGTTTCTCCTGATACAAAGTTTTCTGGTTGCACCATATAAATTGTCTCGTCAATGTTACCATTGAGAAACGCTGTCTTTACATCCATCTGATGTAACTCAAGATTGAAATGCGCCACTAATGCCATAATAACTCTAAAGGAGTCCTTTGAAGAGACTGGAGAGAATGTTTCTTTATAGTCGGTACCTTTTTTTTGTGTAAATCCCTTAGCGACAAGACGAGTTTTGAATCTTTCCACATTGCCTTTCGAATCTCTTTTGATTTTAAATATCCATTTACAATCAATGGGTTTCGCACCTTCTGGCAATGGGACAAGATCCCAAACATCATTGTCCTTCATGGATTTAATCTCCTCATTCATGGCATCGATCCACTTTTGAGAATTTGAACTTTCCATGGCTTGACGGAAGTTGATTGGATATCTTCCATCAATCCAGAGTCATCTTCATATTCTTGGAGAAAAATAATGTAATCATCTGGCACTGCACTTCTCCTTTCTCTAGTGGATCTTCTTAATGGCACTGGTTCTTGAAGAGAAAGAGTTTGTTCTTCTATAACAGTTTGCTCTTCGACATTGTCTTGATTTGTCATGTCATGATCAAGTTCAGGAATAGGGTCCTGAGCAAGAGCAATGACACCTGTGGGAATATTAATATATTTCTCTTTAAAGACAATGTCCCTTACTGTATTTTCTCCCCCAAACTCGACATCCTCAAAGAACCGAGCATTTCCTGTCTCAAAAATTAATTTAACTGTGGGATCATAAAACTTGTAACCTCTGGATCTTTCAGAGTATCCAATAAAATAACAACTAATCGTTTTGAGTCCAGTTTCCTTTCATTAGGCCTATAAGGCCTTGTCTCAACTGGACATCCCCAAATATGTAGATGCTTTAAACTAGGCTTTTTCCCAATCCAAAGTTCATAAGGGGTTTTGATAGTTGCTTTAGTTGGAACTCTGTTAAAAATTATATGCTGCAGTCTTAAGTGCTTCTCCCCAGAGTGACTCTGGTAAGGTAGAATGACATATCATACTCCTTACCATGTCTTTAAACGTTCTATTTCGTCTTTCAGCTACACCATTCATAGTGGGTGAACCCGGCATAGTGTACTGTGGAACGATACCGCATTCCTCTAGGTATTTAGCAAATGGTCCTGAACGTTGTTCACCTGAACCGTCATATCTACCATAGTGCTCACCACCACGGTCAGATCTGACGCTTTTAATTCTTTTGTTGAGTTGATTCTCAATTTCGGCCTTAAAATTTTTGAACACGTCCAGTGACTGTGACTTTTCAGAAATGAGATATATGTAGCCGTATCTTGAAAAATCGTCTATGAACGTTATAAAATATTATTGACCATTCCAAGCAGATGTAGGAAATGGTCCACAAATATCTGTATATATAAGTTCTAAGACGTCTAAAGACCTATTGGCTTCAAATCTCATTTTATTGGTTTGTTTCCCCTTTATACAGTTAATACAATCATTAAAATCTGTAAAATTCAAGGGGTCGAGAATTTCATTTGACACAAGCCTTTCCATTCTCCGTTTGGAGATATGTCCCAATCTCTTGTGCCATAATGCAGCTGAATTCTCGTTGGCTAATTTTCTTTTAACTCCTCTAGTACTCAAATGCAGAGATTCATTAAATGAGGCAATCGTATCAATTAAATATAGATTATCGTAATACATTAAAGAACCAGAACCAACCAATTTTGAATCATGAAACAATTCAAATTTTCCATTTCCAAATGAACAAAAGTAACCAAATTTGTCCAAAACAGAAATAGAAATTAAATTCCATCTAAAAGACGGTACAACAAATGTGTCATAGAGATCCAAATAAAATCCGGTCTTTAACAATAATCTAAAAACTCCAATTGTCTCAACTTGAACTGTTTTGCCATCGCCCACGTAGATATATCTTTCATTATCATTAGACTTTCGGCAATTCAGGCAACCCTGCATAGACACACTGATGTGAGTTGTTGCACCAGAATCTAACCACCATGTGTGTCTAGGTACCGAAGTTAAATTAATCTCAGAACAAACCAAATTAAGAAGCATACCTTTCTTAGCACGCCAAGCGTGATAGTTGGTGCAATGCTTCTTTTGATGCCCTTCAACTCCACAGAAGAAACAACTATTCTTTCCCTGATCATTTGATTTCTTTTGTTGTTTCTTTTGTGGCGTTGTACCTGCAGCTCCTTTTTCCTTCTTTCTTTTAAGTCCCTTACTTTTATTATTAGTGGTTGACACCAGATGAGCACTTTCTGTCTGCTCTTGCTTCAACCTTTCCTCTTCCTCTACACAGTGTGAGATGAGTTCATTTAGAGACCAAGTCTCCTTTTGACAATTGTAACTCACCTTAAATTGGCTAAATTGTGTAGGAAGAGATATTAAAATCAAATGCACTAGTAACTCTTCGGAGAGTTTCAACTTAAGTGCATTTAATTTCGAAGCAAGATGAGACATCTCCATGATATACTCTCTGATATTGCCTTTACCACTATATTTCATTGAAACTAGGCGTGTCAAGAGCGTACTAACTTCAACCTTTTCGTTCTTGACAAATCTTTTTTCAATGTCCTGAAGGAACTCTTTAGCGGTTACAGTTGTTTCTGACATTGTTCCCCTGAATGCTTCTGGAACAGCCTTTTTAATGATCATCAGACACAAGCGATTTGATCTCTCCCACCTCTCATTATTTCTCTTTTCATCAGAGGTACTCTGATCTGTAAGAGGTGGGGGAGAATCATCCCTTAACGCAAGGTCGAGATCCATTACTCCAAGTACTATCAAGAGGTTTTCTTTCCAGGACTTGAAGTTTGTGCCATTCAGCATAGGAATGTTATTGATGTTGGCAGTAATATTTGTAAGATCATTTGCAACTGAACAGAAAACATAATATAATTAAAACAATGCTCACATAAACCAAAATAATAACAAATTTAAATAATGGTAACCCCATCTCAAGATATCGATATTCCATTAATATTTTATCTTTGGACAAAATATTAACTTTTAAGTGATATCTTGGCGCAGTAATAAACACTGACAATAATAACATGTCAAAAATAAATTTTCCTTTGGACCAATTTATAATTCACATGTAAAAGCCGAATAATTATCACATGTTTATTACCACAAGTGCACATGTAATTTCATTAAATATTGACCTTCCTTTGGGCCGATCAATATTCATAAAATTACTAGTACCCAACCAGTTATATTTTAAAATAAATTAATTTTCATAATAGAGATCACTTTGGTGGCATATTATTTCCACTAATTTATTCTAAAATATATATAATCATACCAATATTCAAATTTAAAATTATCCAAAATAAATAAAAAATTTTAATCAAAGTCAACTTTGGTCAACTTTGGTCAAAACGTGGTCAAACATGGTGAAATCAATTAAATTGAATCATGACTTATTGGACCAAAAGTCCATATCCATAATTTGATCCAAAATTATCATTCAAACCCAAAAATTTCTTGAAATCCATAAGTACTTTATAAAACTATATATTTAATGGGCCACATATATGGATTTTATAGGGTTTAAATGTCCTATTTAACTTTATTAGGGTTCACTTAAATTAAAAAAAACTCTAATTTTCTTAACATAAACATATTGAAAAACAGTGAATCGGCCAAGCAAAAGTGCAAAACATCGAAGCCAATAACCATGATTTGACCATCATGGAACTTTGGTCCACGTTTGTTCACAAATTCACACAACAAGCATCAAACGTAAAAGGCACGTGAATGACATAAGCAAACAAGAAGTCTGGATTCATTGGCCATGCATCAGAACAAAAGTGATTGCAAATCTAACAATCCGTGAACTAAAAATTGTTAACATGAAATAAAATTAACTTGTCCATAATGGCAGAGGAAAAGACAAAGGACTTCCCGTGGCCAGAAGACAAATTAACTTACATCATCACTTGATTCATGTTTTAAGTAAACATAAGCTGAAAATCGTATGAAGACTTATGTGTCAAAAGCATTGAGATTGTTGGAAGAATTTGACCGAAGGCCAAAAGCACATAAATTGCATCAGACTAGCAGTTCATGCCTATTGACTTACGCAAGAACTCATGAACATAAAAAACCGTATGAAGACTCATCCAACATGGGAGCAGAACCCACGGATTCCTTTTTTTTTTTTTTTTAATACTGGATTACATACAAGCATGGCATCGTGACCGAGATCAGAACCACAGAGTCAAAACTGAATTCTCTTTGTGCGGCAAAAGCAACCAAAATCATGTTCATGTATAATCAAACAATGAATCAGCTAGCAACCGAAGATTTGAACACGTAACAATAATGTATTTACTAGCATCAAAGACCGCAGCCAGTAGCCATGAAAACCAAACCAATAGTAATAAAACTATAAATTACTAAAAACCAAATTATTTCCTAATAATCAACCATATGGGCTCTGATACCACTTGTTATGGTGGTTATCTAAATCTAACCACTGGTGAAAACCATCACCTTTATACCCAAGATCTGTATGGCGATTATTAAGAAATACATTAACTGTAAAATAGCGGAAGCGTACCTGAATCCATATTGATAACTTGATACTTGAATCCCTAGAGATTTGGGGTGACCTTTCAGGTCAACAGGTATTCACCGATCCTTTGAGAGAGGCCTTTAGTTTCTCTCTGGTATCTTTCCTGACGATGGGATATCAGGGAAGGGCTATTTTGTGGTATTAGGAAATACGACAACTAAAACGATACCTGTGACCTGGGGACCATAACCCTATTTATAGGTAACATTTCTGTTACCTTTTGAAGCCCTATTTCAGCCCATCATTGAAATAGGAGCCCATAAGTTTCTACACATTAAAGGGCCCACATTCTATTAGATACATTAAACCCAAACTATATTTGATCACTTTAATTGGGTTTAACCTTAATTGACAGTTTGCAATACATAATTATTCACATATAAGTCCAATGTTAGATTAAGGATCCAACAGTATTTCAACACTCTTTACTTGACAAGACCAAACATTGTGAAAGAGTTGTTGAAAGAGTTGGATCCGAAGTACAAGAGGAAACAAAAGGGTCCAAACAATCGCTTCTCCCAAGAAAATAGAGCGAGAAAAATGTTCACGGATAAAATTTCAAAGCTGATCGACTCAAATATACCTGATGAAAGGTTGGAAGGTATAAATATTTTGAAGAATCTGACTGGTGGATTTATAGATGTATATGAAGCTGGGAGCACTGACAATCTCCCTGGTTTACAATGCTACACATTGATGATGAAGTCAGCCTCTCTTCAACAAGGAATTTTGGAGAAGCTTCAAAATCAAAGGCGTGTTTACAAAGGTTTCCCATTGGAACTAGAACTATTAATCACTCTTGGGGCAATTCATCCTTGGTTGATAAGAACAACTGCTTGTTCTAATCAATATTTCAGTGCGGAAGAATTGGGGGATCTTGAAAGAACTAAATTTGATGTCAAGTTTGGTTCAAAGGTCAGATTTGTTATGAGTCATATACCCAAGTGTGTGTTTAGAAGGGAGAAGGTCTTGATCTTTTGCCATAACATTGCTCCAATCAATCTGTTTCTTGAGCTATTTGCTACCGTTTTTAACTGGCAAAAGGGCAAAGATGTGCTAGTGCTTCAAGGTGACATTGAACTGTTTGAGAGAGGGAGGGTGATGGATAAATTTGAGGAGCCTGGTGGACCATCAAAGGTTATGTTGGCATCTATTGTGCTGAAGGGATTAGCTTAATTGCAGCATGACGAGTAATATTACTGGATTCTGAGTGGAATGCTTCAAAGAGCAAGCAAGCAATTGCACGGGCCTTTCGACCTGGTCAGGACAAAGTTGTGTATGTGTATCAGTTCCTGGCTGCTGGCACACTAGAAGAAGAGAAATACAGTAGAACTACATGGAAGGAGTGGGTTTCAAGTATGATATTCAGTGAGGAACTTGTTGAGGATCCCTCTCATTGGCAAGCACAAAACATTGAAGAGGAACTATTGAGAGAGATAGTGGAGGAAGATTGAAGAGGTGATTTTTGGATGGTAGACAGACCGACCTAGATCAGTCCTCTCTGAGATGAGATGAGGTGAATTTGCGTGTCTGAAGTGGATGGCGGGGCTTCTCCCCTGGGATCACTCCGACGCTTAAATTAGTATGAGAACGAGAAAAATAGTAGTATATGAGAATGAACAGTGTGCTTACTTGTTGGGAGCGTGTGTGGGATATTTATAGAGTGGGAGTAGAAGGTAGGATGGAGGACTCACGCTGGCGGGACCCACGACCTGGCATTACGGCTCTGTTCCTTGTCAGGAGGCCTGACTCTGACACTGTAGCCGCCTGGGCAGGGTGACGGAGGATCTTGATCAGTGGCCATTAAGTGCGTCCAGTGTGCTTTTCAGATAAAGCACACTGGTTCTGGGTGGTGTCAGGTGGGTTGACATCATCAGCGTGCAGTCGAGGTGGAAGTCTGGAAGTCATCCAAGGAGGTCGGCGGCCGACCTCAGGGGTCATTTGTGGGACGTGACCGTGCTTGAGTGGACGAGGAGCTGGGTTCACCTCGGCAAGGCAGGGCCGGCCGAGGTGAGCATCCTCAATAAGCCCCCCAAGCCTCGGGAGCTCCGGGGATAGCGAGGTGCCGAGGCTTCCTGGTGCCGAAGTCATTCAGGGTCGGGATCCTATAAAGGCTCCGGAAGACGCGGGGGCGTGACACGTGGGCATGTCAGTTGATGGGACGTGGGGAGTCAGTTGACACGTAACCGTCACGTCGTGAAGTAGTGGAACGTTTCGATCAGAGAGGGTGTCAGTCGAAAGGACGGGACATTAATGAAGAAAGAGAGAGAGACACGGCGTTTTGAATTCGAACGTAGCCGCCTCTTCGGCTTCTTGTCGCCTCTTCGGATTCCCCCAATCCCCTATAAATGGGGGGTCCTTTTCACCGCATGACCCATCACTTTCCCTTCTTCCCCTGCGACTTGCAAAATTCGTGAGTGTTGCCGAGATCAATCCTGCCAGCCGAGATCACCGCCGAAGTCATCACCGCATCCGATGCCGTAGTCAATAGTAAGTATCTTTCTTTTCATCTCGTCTTTCACACATGGCCAAAACAGCTAAAACCCATAAGGAAACCGTGACACCGAGCTACCAGACTGAGGAGGGACCGGACACCTTGGAGGTGCCGAAGTCATCCAGCTCAGAGGGATCTACTCCTAGTGATGCGGAGGGGTCTGCCGAAGTGGGAACCAGCGAGGCAGCCTCGGATTCGGAGTCATCCGAGATGAGTGATGGTGGTTCCGAGGTCGTCTACAATAGCGAGCTCGGAACTGAGATACCCCACGACGAGGGCGTATTGCAGCCAGTCACTCCGAAAGATGTAGCCAAGATAGACTTCGGCAAGATGCCGAAGTTTAGAAGTCGTATGGGAAGAGACAGGGCTGAGAGGGTGATAAGAAAATATCCCTTCCGGCCGGGGTATCTCATCACCTCGCCTGGGCCGGACGACTCAGCCGAGAAGCCCCCCATGGGCATGGTGGCGATCTACGTCCAGCAGCTGGAGGCCGGGCTGAGAATGCCGACGTCGAGGTTCTTCAGGGATGTATTTCGTCACTTCCACGTGAGGATTACTTAGCTCACCCCGAACGCGGTCCGCATCCTCGTGGGGTTCGAGATGCTGTGCCGACATCAAGAGGTGACTCCCTCCGTGGACCTCTTCCGTCGATGCTACACTCTCAAGGCACACGGGACGGACAAGGGATGGTTTTACATCTGCAATCGGAACAACACCATCCCGAAGCTTGTGATCAGTGCTCCCTCTTCGATAAAGAACTGGAAGCGTGACTTCGTTTTCATTCCAGCCGTGGACTTCCCTTGGGGTTTTTGGTGGAGGCCCATTAAATCAAAGGCCTACCCCTCAGCGGGGGACCACGAAGAGGGGTCCTTCCAAAAGTTGATGGGGTCTGGACTTCGGCTGTTCAGCAATGACTACCCCGAAGCCGTGCTGGTCGATGGGAGAATCAGCCGAGCCGTGATCAGTCCTACCAAGCCTCCCTTCTTTTCCATTAAACATACGAGACCTTGTAATTTTTCTTTCATAACTTTTCTTTCACTTCGGCTGTGGCAAATAATAATGTTTGCTTCTTATGCAGTGGTCAAATTGTCCGACATCATCACTGCGGGCTCAACCGGGGTGGCCAAGAGGTCGAAGAGGAAAGACTCTGGTGAGGCCTCGGCACCTCAGCTAAAGAAGAAAAAAGGACAGGTGGCCAAGGCCTCGGCAGCCCAGGGTACTCCCACCACGGCAGCGCAAAGTAGCTCGGCCGCCGCAGCTTCAGGATCCACCTCGTCGGTGCCCGAAGGGGTACCCCTCGAAATGGTCACTACGGCACTCCCACCTCCTTATGGCCGAGGCAAGCAGCTGAAACCTCTGGTCAATACAGTCTCGGGGTCCTCGCTATGGAATCGTTTCCATAGCCCCCCGGTGTTTCCCGGGAACGAGAAGACGCACCCCGGCGAGCATTGGTGTCCGAACTGGAAAGTTAAGGTCAACGACAGGTGTAGCCATCCTCGGGTTGCACAAGAGCTAGTGATGCAATCCACCTTGCCAAGGGACTTGGAGTTCATGAAGAACCTGACCCCGGCCGAGATGGTTCAAAGTCTCATGGTGACCACAGCTTCCAACTCAGCCTTTGTGGCCGAGATGACACACCAATACTGTGCTCTGGTCGAGGAGCAGGACACCGGCAAGCTGCAGAATCAGATCTCCAAGTTGGAGAAAAAACTGGTGGTGTCTGAATCCGAGAAATCGGAGCTTCAGAGGCGACTTCAAGAGGCCGAAGCTAAGGGTGAGGAGGCCGAGGCTACCTTGAATAGTCTCAGATCAGCCCTCGAGGAAGAGTAGAAGAAGGGAGACGAGGTGAAGAAATCCCATGAACAAGCTCTCGAGAGTGCTGGAGCCTCGGCCGTTGACGCTTTTCGGAAATCTGAGGCCTTCACCAGGGATCTCTGCCAGCTGATAATGCCGAGCTTCATGTTCGGTTTCACCTCAGCCATAGACGAGGCCGCCGCTCACCTCTCCTCCGAAGTCTTGGAGTCTCTGAAAAACCATGCCAACTATAATGAGGACTTCAAGGAATTGTGCGATCGGATGGCCGAGGGCCTCCAAGCTGGGAGGAACTTGGCCGAAGTCCAGGACGAGTTCAACAAGTGGCTGTCCGAGCTCGACGAAGTGTTCGAGGAGGTCAAAGGGGAAGAAACTGGAAGAGACCTCGGCGAGAAGGTGGGTGAAGTGCCTGGAGGAGATGAGCTTCAGCCCGGCGGGGAAGAGACCTGCGAGCAGGCTGCCCAGAAAGCAGCCGAGACAGGGGATGGAGCCGAGGACTCGTAGGTGTTTAGGTGGGACGCCGAGGTGGGAGGTGCTTAGTAGCACTCCTGATTCTGGTCATGTATTTTTGTATTGCCTTGTTACTTTAAATGAAATGTCTATTTTTTCTCATCTCGGCACTTTTTATTTCTCGCTTCGTCCCTTGCTTGTCCCCCTTATTTTTTGATAACGGACGTGTAACATCGGAGTGTCGAAAAATAACAAGACATATGAAGTCATAACTTAGTAAAATGTTCAAGCATAATACAACTTAAGGTTCTCGGCGTGCCAAGTCCTCGGCACTAAAGAGCCATCTCGGTAGCTCAGTTTACAATATCCGCTAAGACTAGACTCCACCACTCTGTAAGGGCCTTCCCATTTCGGGCACAATTTCCCTTGTGGCTCAGCTCGGCTGACTGAGTTTTTTCTGAGGACCAAGTCTCCTGGCTGGAACCGACGGTGTTTGACGCAGGCATTGTAATAGCGGGCCAGAGTGTTTTAGTAGGAGGCTATCCGAGCTGAGGCGATGTCCCTTTTCTCATCGACGAGGTCGAGATCCAGTTGCCTCTCTTCTTCATTCACCTCGGCTGCATAAGCCATTAGCCGAGGACTGGGTGTGAAGATCTCGGCAGGGATGACAGCCTCGGTCCCGTAGGTCAAGGAGAAGGGGGTCTCCTGCGTGGCTGACCTCGGCGTGGTCCGATAAGACCACAAGACATTGGGGAGTTCTTCCACCCAAGATGATCCAACTTGGTGTAGTCGGGTCTTGAGGCCATGCAAGAGAGTTCGGTTGAAATTTTCGGCTTGACCGTTGGCTTGGGGGTGGCCCACCGAAGTGAAGTGTTGTCTAATGCCGAAGTTCTCACACCAGTTCTTAAATGGGTTCTCGGCAAACTGCCTTCCGTTATCTGAGATAATGACCTGAGGTATGCCGAAGCGGCATACAATGCATTTCCAAAAGAACTTTTGAATCGCCAGCCCCGTGATGGTTCTTAGAGGTTCGGCCTCAACCCATTTGGTGAAGTAATCCACGGCGGTTACCAAGAAGGTATATCCCCCGACGGCCTTGGGGAAGGGACCTATGATGTCTGTCCCCCATTGCTCAAATGGCCAGGGTGAGGTGATGGGAACCATAAAGTTTGATGGCTGGTGGTTCTCGGGGGCGTGGACTTGACAGGAATGGCAGCCGAGAACGAGGTCCTGGGCATCTTGCCGAACAGAGGGCCAGAAATATCCAAGAAGCAAAGCCTTCTTGGCTAACATTCTATGGCCGATGTGAGCCCCACATAGACCTTCGTGGATCTCATGGAGGATCTGGCATCCTGCCTCGGGCGTGAAGCACCACATCCACTTGCCAAGGTAGGAGCGCTTATACAGCTCCCCGTCGCGGAGGACGTACCGAGCAGCTTTGCGTTGTATCTTTCTCGCCTCGGTTCGGTTCTCGGGGAGGACTCCCTGACCTAAGAAAAGGATGAACGGGCTCATCCAGGTATCTCCAAAGTGGACGGGGCAGGCCACTTCTTCCAAGTATCCCGGCTCGGTCAGCACCTCCACAAAGACGGTCTTGTTGAGGTCAGAGAATGATGTGGAAGCCAGCCGGGACAGGGCGTCGGCTCGCCTATTCGGGGAGTGGGGAATTCTTTGGATTTCAAAAGACTGGAAGAACGCGGTGAGTTGGTGAACTTTGGTGAGATACCGTTGCATGGTCTTATCCTTGGCCTCATACTCACCAAGGACTTGGCACACTACGAGTTGGGAGTCACTGCGGACGTGTATCCGCTGTGCACCGAGTTTGCGGGCTAGATAGAGTCCAGCGATCAAGGCCTCGTACTCGGCTTCATTGTTGGTGGCTGGGAAGTCAAAGCGAAGGGCGTACGAGCACACTTCTCCCTGGGGTCCTTCCAGGAGCAGTCCAGCTCCGCTGCCATCCCCATTAGAGGACCCGTCCACGTACAGCGTCCACGAGTGTGAGGTGGACACTTCGGCAACGGCGGAGGTGGACTCAGGACCTTCCGTGAAGGTGAGCTCGGCAAGAAAATCAGCTAGAGCTTGAGCTTTTATGGCAATGCGTGGCTCGTAGGACAGATCATACTCTCCCAATTCGACAACCCATTTGGTGAGGCTTCCGGAAGCCTCGGGACGCACCAATATCTGCCGAATGGGCTGGTCTGTCCTGACGGAGATGGGATGAGCTAAGAAATAGGGTTTCAGCCGCCGAGCTGCGTGGACCAGTCCCAGCACAAGTTTTTCCACCTGGGTGTACCGAGTCTCCGGCCCACGGAGGGCTCGGCTGACGTAGTAGACCGGTACTTGGGTGCCCTCATCTCAGATGAGCACAGCACTGACAGCCTCATCGGCCACGGATAGGTATAGATACAGTTTCTCCTCGGGCCGAGGTGAAGCGAGAGTGGGCAGATGATGCAGGTACTATTTCAGCTTGTCGAAGGCGGCCTGGCATTCTTCGGTCCAGGCAAACTGATCAGCCTTTTTCAGCACCTTAAAGAAGGGCAGAGCTTTCTCAACAGATTGGGACAGGAAGCGGTTCAGCGTGGCCAGGCGTCCATTTAGCCTCCGGACTTCTCGGAGGTTCCGAGGTGGAGACATGTCCTGAATGGCTTTTACCTTGTCGGAATTGGCCTCGATTCCCCGGCGAAAAACCAGATACCCCAAGAATTTTCCCGAGGTGACGCCGAAGACACACTTCTTGGGATTTAGCTTCATCCTCGAGTGCCGCAGGACGCCGAAGACCTCCCTCATATCCGACAAAAAGGCCGAAGTGGTTAAACTTTTGACGAGAATGTCGTCCACATAGGCCTCCACATTGCGGCCGATCTGATCTTTGAAGAGTCGGTTGATCAGCCTTTGATAGGTGGCTCCGGCGTTCTTCAACCCGAACGGCATGGTGGTGTAGCAATAGACACCTTGGTCGGTGTAGAACGCCGTCTTCTCTTGGTTCTCTTCACTCATTCCTATTTGATGATACCCTTTGAAGGCATCTAGGAAGCAGAGGATCTCATGTCCTATTGCCGAGTCGACGAGGGCGTCTATCCTCGGTAGAGGGTAGCAGTTTTTGGGGCAGGCCTTGTTGAGGTCGGTGAAATCCACGCACATTCTCCATCCACCGGTGTCCTTTTTGACCATGACTGGATTGGACAGCTAGGTGGGGTATCGGACCTCGTGAATCATCTTGACGGGCAAGAGCTTGTCGACCTCGTCGGATATGGCCTTGCTGCGTTCGGGACCGAAGTGCCTTCGTTTCTGCCTCACAGGACGGGCCTGTGGATTGACGTTGAGCTGGTGAATCATGAGCTCGGGTGGCACCCCGACCACTTCATCAGCGGACCACGCGAAGACATCTCGGTGGTCCTTGATCAGGTGGATCATCTCTTCCTTTAGGGGTGAGGGAAGTCCGGCCCCTACTTGGACCACTTGGTCAGGTCTCGACTCATCCAAGACCACTAGCTCCACCTCATCCCCGGGCTCAAGCCTGCTGGGCTCTCCGGCCTTCTGAGGATCTATACAGTCTATGGAGAGGACCGCTGGCCTCTTTTCTTCAGCCCTTGACGCGATCCGTGGGGTGACCGCGGCCTGGATGGTGGCGAGGTAGCATTCCCGGGCGGCATTCACATCGCTGCTCACCTCGGCCACCCCCGCAGGTGTCGGGAATTTGAAGCTCAGGTGGTAGGTGGAGTAAACAGCTCTCAAAGCATTGAGCGTGGCCCGGCCTATCAGCATGTTGTAGGGAGAGTCTGCTTTGACCACCGCAAAACTGACAGGCACAGTTCGGCAACGGGGATGGCGCCCGATAGTCACCATCAGAGTCACCATGCCCTCCGGGTGGACGACGTGTCCCCCGAAGCCGACAAGGGGAGTTCTGACCGGAGTGAGTTGCTCTCTGGTCAGTTTCAAACTTTCAAAGGTTCGGTAGTACAAGACGTCTACCGAGCTTCCGGGGTCAACATAGACCTTTTTGACTATTTAGTTATTGGTAAGGATTTCGATCACAAGGGCCTCGTGATTGCTGGAGGCGGCGGGGACAGGGTCACGGGGACCATAGGTTATTACCTCAGATAGCCTAGAGCTCGGCTCGGCCACATCCATACCAGCTTGGCGGTAGGTCCGTTTTCGGGAGTTCTGGCTGTCTCCTCCCGTTGGGCCACCTGAGATGGTGTTGATCACCCCTGCGATGTTTGGGCCGTAGCCTGGCGATCCGTCGCGTGGAGGCCTCTGATCCTCCTTACGGTCCTCGGGACCTCGGCATTGAAGTTTTGTGTCCCGCCTGTCTTCTCTGCGGGGTCCTCGGCTCTCCCGGTGGGAGGCGCTTCGGTTGAAGGTTCCATCCTTGCGGACAAACTGCTTCAAGTATCCTTGGCGGATCAGGTTCTTAATTTCTCACTTCAAATCATTGCAATCTTCGGTCTCGTGCCCAACATCTCGGTGGTAGGCACAATAGAGGTTGGAGTTCCTCCTATCCCTCCTCCCCGGGATCTCAGGAGGGGTTCGGCCGAGATGACTTTGCCTCATCACCGCCAAAACGTGAGACCGGCTAGAATTGAGCGGGGTCAGCTCGGCGTCCGAGGTGGACGATCTGCCTTTCACGATCCGGTCGGAGACACTCCGGCGGTCTCGGAATTAGTTTGAAGTGCCACTTGGGTCTGGTTCACCTCGGCCGGTGTCTTTCCTCCTCCGGGGATCTTGCCCCGTACGAGATGCCCGGGCTTTTCGCTTCATGCGATTTACATTCTCACTTCGGATTCCCTGGTCCACTCTTTCCCAGAGTTCCCGAAGTGTATGGGGGTACTCCCGATGGATTTCGGTGTTGAAGATCCCCGCCACTAACCCATTGGTGAAGGCAGCGATGGTTACCTGCTCGTTCTGATCAGGTATCTGCACATTCTCCTCGTTGAACCTTTGAACATACGAGCGAAGTGACTCGCCCTGACCCTGTTGCAGGTTCAAGAGGTAAGCTGAAGTTTTTGTAATTGGTCGAGACGACACAAGCGGTGGATGAACCGGTCTATCAGCTCGTCCAGGGAGGAAATGCTCCTCGGTTCTAAACCCCAGAACCCTTTCGAGCAGTCCCATGTAAGAAAATGGGGAAAGCCCGACAAATCACGGCGTCAGGGACGCAGTAGATTCGGAAGGCGGAGATGAAGGCGCGGAGGTGATTCTCGGGGTCACCTCGGCCGTCGTAGGTGTGCAAGTTTGGGAGCTTAAAGTTTGGGGGCACCATTTCCCCGTTGATGTTATCTGTGAAGGGCGGAGCCCTCATGTAGTCGGCAGCTAGGCCTCCAGGGCGCCGAGGTGGGTCCTCGGCTCGTTTCCCTAGCAGTCCCCGGGAAAACGCTCGGGAGATGGAGGCAATTTTAGAGGTCGCCTTGAAGGAGGCACGCCTGGAGGTACTCCGAGAGAGACGCCCCTCATCGGAGTCCTCACCTGAAGGTACTTCAGGGGACTTCGTCGATCTCCTCTTGGAAGACTCGGCTTTTTCTTTCCCTTGCCTCTTGAGGTACCTTCCTAGCTCCTCAAAAACGTTGGGGTTGTCCGTTACGAACTCGGCCATCTTGGCGATGGCGTCCTCGTTGTTGGGTTGGGTCCTTTGGGACCCTTGCTCTTCAGAAATGCGATCTTGCTGGGCTCCCGAGGTCTGCCCAGCCCCGGTTGAGGGAACTCTTCCGCTTCTGGAGCGCGTGGATCTCATTTTAGCAAGTCTCGTTCCCACAGACGGCGCCAATTGAAGAGGTGATTTTTTGATGGTAGACAGACCGACCTAGATCAGTCCTCTCTGAGATGAGGTGAGGTGAATTTGCGTGTCTGAAGTGGATGGCGGGGCTTCTCCCCTGGGATCACTCCGACGCTTAAGTTAGTATGAGAACGAGAAAAATAGTAGTATATGAGAATGAACAGTGTGCTTACTTGTTGGGAGCGTGTGTGGGATATTTATAGAGTGGGAGTGGAAGGTAGGATGGAGGACTCATGCTGGCGGGACCCACGACCTGGCATTACGGCTCTGTTCCTTGTCAGGAGGCCTGACTCTGACACTGTAGCCGCCTGGGCAGGGTGACGGAGGATCTTGATCAGTGGCCATTAAGTGCGTCCAGTGTGCTTTTCAGATAAAGCACACTGGTTCTGGGTGGTGTCAGGTGGGTTGACATCATCAGCGTGCAGTCGAGGTGGAAGTCTGGAAGTCATCCAAGGAGGTCGGCCAAAGCCCTGGCCGACCTCAGGGGTCCTTTGTGGGACGTGGCCGTGCTTGAGTGGACGGGGAGCTGGGTTCACCTCGGCAAGGCAGGGCCGGCCGAGGTGAGCATTCTCAAAGATCGAGCTACATTATTTCACAGGATAATGAAGATTGAGAATGCATCAAGCGTGATCAGAGGTAAAGAATCATATAATATCCCATTACTAACGGCTGTAAAATAATTTTATGCAAATGTAAGAACCTGACCTTTTTCTGTCTTCTGTTTGCCGGCATCTTTTCTTTCTTTAGAAGGGGAAGGAGGAACCGTTTAGGGAGAATTGGGTGCATGAGATTCAAACTCCGGTTTCTGAGATGAAACGAGGAACAAATATCCTGGGAATCTGAATAGCCTGGTGTTATGTTTTATATCTTCTGTCCAGGGATGGTATTGTAAAATGTAATTACTTCATGAAATGGATTTTACATTCGGCACATATAATAATCGGTTCTGAAAACTCATATCTTCACTGATAGTCTGTTCAAGGCTTGTAAGTCCTGCTGATGGTGACCTAATACGACATCGCTTCATGTTCAAAGGTTTGATTTATTGTCAGCTCCAGCTTTGGCTAGGTTACGGCATCACGCTTCCACAGTATGCCCATTTGGAAGCATTAAAAAAAAAAAGAAACGAACTCGTGGAAAACTCATATCTTCATTTACGTTTAAGATATATTAAATAAACATACCAGTAGTTCTGGCTTAAGCTAATGATCTTCTCATCAACTACTGTAGTATCATGTTCTTTCTCATTCTAGCATGATTTTTTTTTTGTAACGTTTCTGATTCCACTTGTCTAGGCAAATGGGAACATGAACGTGCTGGAATAGGATGAGCTAGCTTTACTAAGTGATGTATAGTAATTTTTGGTTAAGTTTACTTTTGCTGCAACTTAATTAAGAAAATTACTGTTCATGGATTATGTTAAGGTATATGAGAGTATGAATATGGAGTTAGCTAGCTACAACAAGCTTCTTTGATGAAATCACAAAACTGCTGAGAATTATCCAATCTAATCAAACAATAAACGTAGCGTTGATTAGGTTTTTAACGTAGTGAACGTGCATCACTTGAGAGGTCCCAAAGCAGGCAAAAAAATTTGTGCTTTAGGGTTATCAAAATAAACTACAATATGGTATGTCTACATGGAAGTATATCAATGAACAAGTATTTTAAGTCTGTTCTTCCAGTGCACGGACTCATGACTGGATAAAGAGAATTATAATCTGTACTTACTTTGCTAACACTGAAGTAATTAGTGGAGATGAACGTGGAAGACTTTTACAGCCAAAATGTTCATTCTCATTTCTTTATATACATTATTTTCGTCCGGTCCTTGATCCTCTAATGTAGCTTAATTCATCGCATTGGCGAAGAGGATGAGTGGTAAAATTTCTGCCATCTCGTCTTGATTTGAAATAATCCAGGCAGAACTAGGTATTATATCCATGCACGTTGAAACAAGCATTAACAAAACATAATAATGATAACAATAATAATAAAAACCCTGGAGTTTATATATAGCTCCAAGCTTCTAGAATGTATTAACCCTTGACCTGACTAACCAATGTATATCAGATTAAAAGATGTAAAACAAAGGAAAATTGTCAACCGCCATCTCCTTTACACACGGCAAAAGAAGTAAATTAAAATAAATAAACCTGATGCTTGGCACATTTTCGAAGTTATCATAGTCATCTAACTCAAAGTGGATTGGATGAGGCTCCAGCAAACTCAGAGGTACTTGGGGTCATCCCAAAGTTATTGGCGGAGGATGAAAATGAGCAGTTGCAGAATATTCCATCCTTTGAGGAAGTGCGGGACGTGGTCTTTGCGATGGACGGGGATAGTGCCGCCGGGCCGGATGGGTTCACTGGGAAATTCTTTACCTCTTCCTGGGATATAATTGGCAGAGATGTGTATAGGGCGGTGCAAAGCTTTTTCTGTGGTGAGGAGCTTCCACGACGGGTTACTGCTACCTCCATTATTCTATTGGCCAAGGTAGCACGTCCAAAGTGTTTTTCTGAGTTTCGCCCGATCAGTTTGTGTAACTTTGTGAACAAGATTTTGTCTAAGATTCTAGCGGCTCGACTTGCGCCTATCCTTCCCAAGATAATTTCTACGAATCAAAGTGGTTTCGTTCGGGGGCGGTTAATTTCGGATAATTATCTGCTAGCTCAGGAATTAATGTCTAATATGGGTAGCAAGGTAAGGGGAGGGAATGTGGCATTGAAGTTGGACATGATGAAAGCTTATGACCGGGTAGTATGGCCTTTTTTGATCAATGTGCTTAGGGCTTTTGGGTTTGGAGAGCAGTGGATTGATATGGTTTGGCGGCTCATTTCGAATGTCTGGTTTTCAGTGGTTGTCAATGGGGCGTTGTTTGGCTTCTTTAAGTCAGCCCGGGGGTTACGCCAAGGGGATCCGCTCTCCCCTGCTTTGTTTATCATTGGAGCCAAGGTGTTGTCGAGGTCGCTGAATAGTTTGCCGTGTTTCCGAGGGTTTCAGGGGTTTTCCGTTCCAAGGGGTTGCCCTCTAGTGACTCACTTAGGATATGCGGATGATGTGCTTGTTTTTTCCAGTGCGACTGCGAGATCCTTAAAGTTAGTGAAGCGGGTTTTGACAATCTATGAGGCTGTTTCTGGGCAACGGATCAATGCGGGGAAAAGTTGTTACTTGGTGCACCCAAAGGTAGGCCTATCCAGGAAGATGGCCATTCAGAGGTTAACTGGTTTCATGTATAAGCCTTTCCTGATTAAATATCTAGGGTTCCCCCTTTATTGCGGGCGCTGGAAGAAAGAGTATTTTGGGGGTTTGTGTCAAGCAGTCCTTCTTCGTATTCAGTCCTGGCAGAACAGGGTGTTGTCTCAGGGAGGGAAGATAGTGTTATTGAAACATGTCCTTTCATCTATGCCGATTCATCTGTTAATGGCGGCTTCTCCTCCCAAAGCTATTTTCCAAGAGCTTGAGGGCATGTTTGCTAATTTCCTTTGGGGAGCTTCAGAGGGGGGTCCCAAGTATCATTGGATTCGCTGGCAGGACCTGTGTGCGTCACAAGAAGCAGGGGGGTTGGCCTGCGCCAACTGGAGGATGTCTACAAAGCTTTCTCTATCAAGTTGTGGTGGAATTTTCGGGCAAAAACATCCTTGTGGGCTGAGTTCATGCAAGCTAAGTTCTGTCGGGCGGTGCACCCGAATCTGGTGTTTGATGGCAAAGGTTCAGAGGTGTGGACACGGATGGTGAAGGTGCGGAATATTGCTGAGAGGCATATCGGATGGATTGTTCGTTCCGGGAGTTCTAATTTTTGGTTCGACAATTGGCTTGGTTCAGGAGGTTTGTCAGACCGGTTGGAGAGCGTCTCCGACCATAAGGTTGTGGATTTTGTGCAACAGGCTACCTGGGATGTCAGAAGTATTGCACAATGGGTGCCTTCGGAGATAGTCGCTGAGATTGTTCGAGTTGACCCACCTGCCGGGCAGTTGCCTGACCTCATGGTTTGGAGACCAGAGCATTCGGGATGTTTCACAATAAAGTCAGCTTTCAACTTGGTCCGACGTCAGTCCTCCCCCTCGCCGCTATTCAAACGTATTTGGCATCGAGGTGTGCCATTGAGAATTTCATTCTTCCTGTTACGCCTGCTGCGGGATCGTCTCCCCTTAGACGGGACCTTATGGAAGTTAGGGATTCATGGACCGTCGCGATGTGTGTGTTGTTCTTCACCTGAGGTCGAAACTGCGGAGCATGTGTTTGCTACTGAGGATATGGCGCGACAAGTGTGGCACTTCTTTGGGGATTCGGTTGGAGTTGCCTGGACTGGGCTTGCCTTTCGCGTATGTATGGCGGCCTGGTGGCAGGGGAAGCGAGGAAATAAGTTTCTGAAGTTTATTCATCTTGTTACGCCCTTGTTGATTTGCTGGCACATATGGAAGGCTAGGAATGGCATGAAATATGATGGTCAGAAGATCGAGGGGGTCCAGCTATGTCATGGTATTGTTGTCGATCTTTTACAGTTGTTTAGGGTACAGTTTCCGGAGTGCAGGGTCTCGTCAATGTCTTGGGTAGAATTTTATCTGGAGGTTTCTAGTTGGAATGCAGCCAGGTCTTACATGCTGGTTAAATGGGTACGGCCCTCTCATGGGGGCCTCAAGCTCAACACAGACGGGTGTTCCAAGGGTAACCCTGGGGATAGTGGGGGTGGGGAGTGCTTCGGGAGGCTAGTGGTAGGCTGGTCCTGGCGTTTTCGTGTAATTTTGGGATAGTTTCGAGTATGCAGGCTGAGGCCAGGGCTCTACTATTTGGGGTCAGGTTATGCCTCCAGCGGGGTTTTGATTCATTTGATGTTGAGCTGGATTCCTTGGTATTAGTGCAGGTTTTAAATTGGACATCTCGTTGCCCTTGGAGTATTTATAAGGAGGTTTATCAGTTGTTTGGTTTGTTGCATCATTTTCCACGAGTTCGTCACTGTTATCGCCAGGCTAACCAGGTGGCAGATATATTGGCCAGTTGTAGACACCAAATTTTGGTGTAATTTCATTTACTAATTATTTTTTTTAGTCTGTGCTCGTTTTTTTCCACTTTTTAGTTTTTAGTTTTTTAGTTTTTTGTGTTATTATTATTTTTGAGTTTTAGCATAGAATTTCTTGAAAATGAAAAAAAAGGAAAAAGGAGAAAAAAAGTGAAAAATGATGAAAAATGAAAAATGAAAGAAAAAGAATGAAAATGGCAAAAATAGGTGGAAGTGTGCATGTTGAACAAGTGTACAAAACAATCATGGGACAAGTGGTTAAGGAATTTGAGGGACAAGTGTCCCTTTTGTTTAATTGACAACACAACATTTAGGAGGACACTTGTTTAGCTTAGAAGGGAGGTTTGAGAATTGGAAGAAAAAAAAGAAAAGAGGCCACGGATGAGAGAAAAATAGAGAAAAAGGGGAGGTTTTGGTTAGACAGCGGGGAGAGAGAAAGAAAAAGGGCAGAGCAGGCGGCTGAGGATAGGATCGGGAAAAAGAAAAAGAACAGAGGGGAGCGACCGAGAGACAATAGAGGGAGGTTCAGACGAGCAAGCAAACGGAGGAGGAATAGAGGGGGAATCTGGAAAATTGGGGAAGCAAAGGTGACGGTAACAACGGAGGGAGAGATAGAAAGAAAAGACAGAGGGGTTTTAGAAGAGACCGAGAGGGCTAGAGGGGTTTTCGGCTGGGCAACAAGAAAATGAGAAAAACAGAGGAACCAAGTGACGGGTTGAGCAGATGGAGGGAGCAAGCTACAGTTTTTTGGGAAAAGGGGAAGATTTTGGGCCAAAAACAGCACATTCGAATTCCATTTCTGATGATCAAGACCAGGGCAAACGAGTATGCTGCCGCCGTCTGCCATCACCACTAGAATCAATCGTCACCGCCAGCGAAGCCCACTGAAAGAACTCTGTAAGGTAATGTTTCTCCTTTACATTTCAGTTTTTTTTCCGAGCATGGTGTCAATAACTGAACTTGAGCTCATCCCCAAGCTATTTGGGTATGTTTGCCGTGATTTTGTATATTGTAATCATCCCACCGATTGTTCATGATTTTAACACACGCATGTTTTGGGAATTGATTGGACTGTGTTTTTGTGTCTGATTCAATTTTGGGCTCTGATGTAAGTCATTTGAGCAAGAAATTGCTGAAGTTCGTTATGCTCATGTATTGTTTGATAAAATGCCTCACCGAAAGTCCCCCTTGAAAACGATTTTTGATGCACTTTGTAAAACAGCCCAATTGCTTGGAGTTTTATACGATTCATTACCCAATGTTTGTATTTGGGAGGAAAGTTTGATGTTTGATGTTCGGGTTGAGATTGACATAAGAATTTGTCGCTTTGGGTTGCTGAAGTTCTGTGCTTGCTTGAAGTTGATGTTTAATTTGCTGTCCATAGTTTTAGATTGTCCGAACCTTATGGACTGAAATTTCTAGATTTGTTGAACAATTTCTGGAGTTTGATTAACTTCAATTCAAGCAAAAATTTGATGAAATTCGAACGCCCTCAACTTGTTTGTAAAAATGTCCGAACGATGATTGTTGTATGAGTTCGACGGAAATGGAAGCTGATGCTTATTCCCTTTGTCTTGTAATCTACCCCCAGAAGTTCTGAACTTCATAATTTGGCCCCAAAATGTTCATAATTCTGTCAATCAGATCCCTACTTTTGTTGTGTTGGAACCCTTTAATCTTCCCCCTTATTCTGATATGGCCCAAAAATCTGGAAAATTGAACTAATTTTGCCCTCTTAAGCTTAATCCTCTGTTTGCATATTTTATGTGATTTCTGGATAGATTAATGCTGTGATTTAATGCATAATCAAAGCTTAATAATTTTTAGTTGGGTTTTATCTTGTTGGGTTTGGTAACATTTGTTTGGGTTTCTTGTTGGGCTTAGGAAGGTAAAAGTTCAAAGCTTTTTGATTGGATTTTGACATGTTTTGATAGCCAAAGCCCTGGCATTATTCAATTGGGCTGGAATGATAAAAGATGGGTTAGTCTGATTTTTTTTTTTATTAAGCTTTCGGTTTGGGTTTGGGGAAGGAGCCCAGATGTTTTGGTTGGATCAATCAACAAGCCAGCCCATCCGTTTTTCTTGGATTTTCTTTGACGGGCTGAAGATAGTTTTGGCCCAAACGAATAAGCAAATGGCCCAATGGTTGGGTCCATTAAGAAAACAGAAAACGATTTTGCAAATCAGTCCCTGAATTTCTCCTTAACTATTCTGTGGCCCTAGACACTTTTAACTTCTTTCAATTGGGTCCTTAACTTAATTGCAAATAGGTCCCTAAACTTTATTTTTCTTTAATTTCGGCCCCAAACTTTGTCAATCTTTGCAATCAGGTCCTTTCTTCTCTTGACTTCTTAAATGTGAATTGTCAACATGATTTAATTGATTCAAATTCATGCTTATTTTTTATCCTTTGTGATTATTTGCCAAATAAATTGGTACCTTGACCTTTTTATTGTTTTGAAGCTAATATCTCATTTACTCGATTTCCATTGCAAGGGAGGTAACTTCTATATTCTTGAGTTTATTTTTCCTACGTGCTCCTACGTGTTATGTGAATATGCATGTCTACTTTGCTTTCTTTGCCTTTCTTTAATTCCTTTCATTTTCTTTATTTACCTTTGCTTTTTATTTAAGTTATTCATTATGGGGTATGTGTACACCTCTTGGCTTGTAATAGATAGGGCTTGGCGAGCTTTCTTGTCCATTTTCCCTTTCCCCCTTTTATTTAAGTTATTCATTATGGGGTATGTGTACACCTCTTGGCTTGTAATAGATAGGGCTTGGAAAGCACTTGATGAAGACCTATTGAAGACATGTGCCTAGCTAGCAAATGTAATAGTTAGGGCTTTAATTGCTTTATGTGTCTTGCATGCTTAGTTGCTATGTGTTAGTTTGCTTTATTAGGTTCTTGCATCTAGTCGAGCATGCTAATTGTTATGTGCTATGTGTTTATGGGTGTTTGGCATGTCTAATCGCTTTCCATAGCCATGAATGAATGTGATGGATGAATGTACGTCACCACACTAGTCCAATGCTAGTTGTGGCTCATTATTTCATTAGGAATTCATAGAAAGGGCTAGTCCAACGCTAGACCCAATAGGATTTTTCCTTTGTTTTTCATTAATGCATTATTTGCCTGTTCACTACATATCATGCATTTTTCCTTAGTTTTATCATTTGGCATGCTCCTCGATTCCCCTTTCCCCTCACTTTAGGTCTTGCATCTCATGCTAGTTAGGGTACATTTGCCTGAAGAGTCCCCTTCTGATAAGGGAAACGAGCGAGTGTGGCTACTCGATAGCCTTAGCACGCTAGTTCCCCCTTCTATCAAAGGAAAAATCAAGTCACAAAGTTAGGACTCCCCGTTCCCGTTTTGATGCATTCCCATAGGATTCATGCATTTCATTCATTCACTATCACTGACTTTATATTCCATTCCTCTTTCTACATTCTCACTTCACACTACTTTCACATTACTTTCTACATTCTCACTTCACACATGCACCCTATGGCATTTTTCACCTTATTAATCTTTACTTACTTTACCTTGCAAAGACATTTGCACACCTCCACTTATATCTTATTACTTTTATCATTTTTTCTCACTTCACACAAACTCACACTTTCACATGGCATGCATTCATTGCACTCATTTTTACGTCATTTAGGATTATGTGTGACCTCTCCAAAAGGATCGTTGTTGGGCTTCACAATTAATGTGATTGGCACCGCTCAACCTTTGAAGAGAAATTTTCCCCATGTCCCCCTAGGTCTAGGTTTTTGCATTCATATAGACATATCCAACACGCGATACATACCTTGGGTAGAAAAATTAGGAAAAATTGGTTTAAGTCACGCAACTAGCCTTGGCTAGGTCGAAGGGGTGCCTTGGATTTTTATCCTTGCCTTCCCCTTCGTCAAATGTGACCCCCGATCCCTCTTTTTGGTTACGTAGACCCAAAAGTTCTTTAAAAGGGTTTATTTACTTTTTTATTCAAAAACAAAAAACCATTTTTTGGGTGACTTGGTACACCCTAACTCTATACCAAGTGGCGACTCCATTTTTCAAAAAACCCTTTTTGAACTTTATATGGCCAAACCGTCGCTTTATCAAGTCCCATGGCCTTTATTTTCATTTTGCACACGTTCACACCACACTACACACACAACACATTCATTCGAAAAGTGGGGCGCGACAGTTGGCGACTCCACTGGGGATTTCCTAAGTGGGTCCAAACATTTGATTTAGCCATTCTTTTCCTTTTTTCTACCCCTTTTATGTATAGCATGTGGATATTAGGGTTGCATTTCTCATTTTAGGGCTTTTTGTTATCAAACTACTCCCTCGCTCACGAATATGTGATTGGCTGATTGGATGTATGTTTCTTTGTTTATCTCGCGCTTGCATTGCATTTGGGAGGGGATGTGTCACCTTTAGAGCCCCGCGTGGTTCTCAACCCTTTCCCTCAAAATAGGGGAACACTTCATACGTGCACGTTTACTTGCTTTTATCCCATTTTATTTTATTTTTCGTGGGCTCTTTCCCACACCGCTTTGTAGGATTAGGAATGATTTCTCTGGGTATGTGGATGGTGTGCCTTGCGCCCATAGCAATACCTGGGGGATCGCTCGAGCCACCGACCGAGGGTCTTGGGATTGATGACCCATTCCCTTAGGTCTGAAGGCTTGGGGACCTTTTAAGCCTTATCGAGTCTAGTCGCATTAGTGAACCCCAGCCTCATGCATCCATGTTAGCATTTTCCTAGGTTAGAGTCAGACTCACCCTATTTTAAGCACATTAGGCACGAGGGAAGGGGCTCCACCCCTTTTTACTTGCTTTATTGTACCTCTTTTCTTAATTGCTCCCAATGTGTTATGTGTACTATCGATTGCACTAACCATTCTTTTGTTTTCTTGGATTGCATTCATATGCCTTAGCAATAAGAGGCCTCTTGGCACTCTTTTAGTGACTTACCCATTAGATAACTCACATGTTTAAATTTCAGTCATTATACTTAATAAATACATTTCATTTTAGACCTTTTCCCCCCCGATGCATTATTTATGTCCTTTAGGCCATATTTGTCACATATTTACATCGCTTTAATAAATGGCATCATGCATAAACCATACAAAGGGAATGCCACATAGGGAATCCCGTGTTTAGGAATAAGCCACCTTGTGTCTCGGATACTTAATCCAGTGAGACTTGCACGTTTACATTTTTGTACCATCCAAAGGGGTAGTGCACAAGGTAAGGTAGGATCCGATCATTTTCATGGAGTGATCTTTGGAATATGAACATCTAATAATCACTTTTTGGCCATTTTATCAAAAATTGGTAAAAATCCCTTGCGTGAAGGACATTAATTTGAAGAAAATCACAAATGATTCCTCCTGTTGAGACGATAAATAAATTGAGGCCAAAATTTGATTTTTAGAAGGTCATAGACTAATGCACCTTAATAATTTTGAAATAACCAATGGCCGGACAATTCAACCAATCCATTTTGCCAATTCATTCAATAAATCATCAATTCATTTGACCAATTTACCCTTTTTAGGGTCATCCGATCGATTTTGAATAAATCGTCAATTCATTTGACCGATTTACCCTTCTTAGGGTCATTCGGCCGATTTTTGAATAAATCATTCATTTGGCCAATTTACCCTTTTAGGGTCATCCGATCGATTTTGAATAAATCGTCAATTCATTTGACCAATTTACCCTTTTAGGGTCATCCGATCGATTTTGAATAAATCGTCAATTCATTTGACCAATTTACCCTTTTTAGGGTCATCCGATCGATTTTGAATAAATCGTCAATTCATTTGACCGATTTACCCTTCTTAGGGTCATTCGGCCGATTTTTGAATAAATCATTCATTTGGCCAATTTACCCATTTTAGGGCAACCGAGCCGATTTTGAATAAATCAAGTTTCGTTCAATCTATTTGATCAATTTACCCTTTTTAGGGTGATCTGATTAATTTTGGATAAATTAAATTTCATTCAATTCATTTGACCTGTTTCCCTTTTTAGGGTAATCCGGCCGATTTTTAATAAATTGGCAATTTCATTTGACCAATTAGGATTTCAATGTCGAATTTCAAAATGGAAAACCTAGTCGATTTTGAGAAAAACATCCATTGCATCCAGCCATCTGATCGGTTGGGGTTTTAACCCGTGCTTCACCAAGAAAATTTGTCAACGAATTCCAATCTCTTCGATAGGAAGTTCGTCAAGGTCAAATCCGTGCGTTTTTTGCAAATTCTTGTATCAATCAAAAGTGATCAATCCCTTCGGACGAGGTCCTCATTTTGACAAACGTCTCTTCTCATTCCAATGGGCCAAATTTTTTCAAATTATTTTTCACTCCATAAGCTGATTGGATCCATCAGGTATTGTATAGTGCCTGCTCTGGAGGATTGCATTTTCATGCTAGGCCTACCCTTGGCACAAAAAGGGTTCCCCCATAGGGCATGCATACCGATTTTATAGTCTTGATTACTAACTCTGGGTATTTTTCTTTTGTTTTCCCCCTCCCCTGCATTCATAAAAATTTCATAAAGTGTGAAAACGTGACATAAAGTGTGAAAACAATTCTGATCTGATAAAGTTTGAAAATTACATGATTCTTGGGCAGGCCCTGCAACATGAATTTGAAAATTCATCTGAAAACGCTTGTGTAAAACATTTAAGAGATTTCTTTGCTCAAAGGGAGAAGGGGGCTATTAAGAGGGAAAGTATGTATACATGTGTAAAGGAGTTCCTTAGAATGTTTTTCATATGTATTGCTCTTTAAGTTTTCAAACATTGGCAATAATGAAACTTTTGTTCAGACAATTATTTGTTTTGTATAATATTCGTGTACATTTCATTCTTTATTGAGTTCATTAAGAGATTTCATGATGAATTTTAAGAAATAAGATCAAATTGAGAGTTTTTTTTTCAACCTCCAGCTTGAAAATTCGCAAGTGTATGCTTTCTAAAATCCTTGTGTACACTAGATTGGTGATCCGAGCCATACAATAAGAGTGCTCAGAAAGAAAAGGGTGAACGATCACTCAAAAGGTCCAATGAGATACCTTTTCTCCTTCATTTAACCCCAAAATAAAATCAGTCGCATTGATTGATGAATTGCAAATTGGAACAATCTTTGCTTGGAAAAATCCCCATCGGTTTAACCAGATTCAATCACATCTAAGTGAAAGCAAAAATGTGCATTATTCTTGTTTGTTTTGAAAATTTAGAATGATACTTCGAGCATTCTTTTCTCTACCTATACACATTTTATCATTTGCTCTCCCATTTGAGCCTTTGAAAGAATAATTTCGTTTCAAATAAGTGCCTTAATGATCAATACCCTTCATTGGAAAATTTTCAAATATCAAAAAGAAGAATGGATTGTCAATGAGCATTGCTTTACGTTGATTGTCATGAAGCATAAGAATGATACTTTGGCCATCATTTCTACAACCTAAACACTGATCATCCCTTGCGTCCTCATTTGAGCCAAAATAGGTGGTTCTTTTCGAATGCACTTATGATCGCACCCCACATTGGGGAAGGAGATTGGGGAATTTGAAAAAAAGGAAAAGGGGAAAGGGAACCGCAAATTGAAGAAATTTGATTCCACTTGGGTTTCAATTTTGAAAAAAAGAAAAGGAAGAGTTTTGTCCGCGTGGATTGCCTATGTTTCACAAATATGGATGAACAAGGGTCTTCCTCAGTCAGTTAATTCAGATACATGCCAGAAATTTTGCATTAATGAAAGTTTCCTTTCAGGGTTATTGTAAGGAACGGAATACAAGTCAGGCCATCTTCTTTTCCAATCAAACATTCTATCCCTAGTTATCCCTTTTGAACCTTCAGAATAAATACTTCATTTGGCAACCCCTGAGAATCGCAAACCCCACACTGGGGCAAGTTGGGTTGAAAAAGGAAAGTTTCAAGAAGTGAAAAAGTGAAATGCAACAAAATCAAAAGCAAAAGAAGAAAAGAGTACCTCAGTTCAAAAATAAACTGGGGCAAATTTTGTGAAAGTTCAAAAGAATGGCAAAAGGCCGAAAAGTCAAAAGAAAAAAGGAAATGAAAGTGAAAAGCCTCAATTGAGCATAAACTGAGGCAAATTCTGATTTAACCCTAAAATAGGGTTGACGCAACAATGCGATCTCAGATTCTTCAAATCACTCTTGAAATCTGCCTTCAAGCCTTAACTTTTCGAAACACCCCACCTGACCCCATTATAAAAGCCGAAAGCCCTGACTTCTGTTCTTTGCAATGGCTTTGTCAAGAAAATTTCTGATGCCGAAAATTTTAGCTGTATTTCTGAATTGCCTAGGTATGGGGTTGACGCTACTCATCATGTGAAAACCCACCAGAAAAAGAAAAGGCAAAAAGCAAAGCAAGAAAAGTAAATGCAAGAAAATGCAGAAAATTCGACGTTGAAGTCCCTGTTGAATAATGAGAGGAATACCAACAAATTCTGAGATCTTTGGGTACAAATAGGGGCAATTTTGAAAAATGCGATCTTTGATGCAATGTCCTTGAAGGATTTATCCTTTAACTATCGTTTTCAAGCCACATTACAAGCTAATAAAGTCCATCGTTGACTTATTTCTTCATGACAACTCAAAACAAAGGTCATGCTTCTAAGAAAATCCATCAATCATTTGTGATCGAAGGGTATAACTCGTTTTCACATGTTTAGCTATCATTTCCATCCATATTGTTGCAAGCCTATAAAGCTATACGTTGACTAAGTTTTCTTAAGAAATAAGGGTGACGAACTCTTTGCTTTCACTAAGATGTGATGTTGAATGCATTACAATTTTGGGCACAAAATAAGACAAACCTTGACCTTCCATTTCCTTTAGCCATTTTCAAATCAGAAATAACACCCCACTCGATTGGCCCTGAAAGATGAGCCAACAAGAAATGGTGATCCGTTACCCTGAGCACCGATGCTAAAAGTGAGGAAGAAATCTTCTGTAATTTGGTGATATTCTGAGAGATTCATCATGAAATTTCTGCATGAACTCAACATTCAAATTTCTTCACGTTGTATATATGATTACTTTCTAAGTTTTGGAAGGTGCGATTTCTCTTGGTTCAAATAAATGGAGAGTCATCCAAACCAAATTTTTGCAATCGCATGGGCCCATACTGGGACAAAATTTTTATTTCCAAGATTTCACAAAATAAGCCCACACTGGGGCAAATTTTTATAGTCCATTTGAGGATTTCATCAAAGACTCAAGCAAGACTTTCAAATCAATCACGCTGCCTTTTTCATGAAAAATTCGAATGCATGTAAGCCCCCTGTGCAGGTATTCATAGTTGAAATTGACGAAGGAGCATCCGGTGATGTGGAAGGCCGATGCCGAAGAAAGAGAAGAAAGAAGGGAAAAGGGCCCTACACTGCGGCAAATTATTTTGGGAAAAAGATTCTCTCGAAAAATCAGGAAAAATAAAAAAATCAATCAAAAATCAAGTTCAAATTCTTGTTTCTTGGAAAATCAAATTTAATTTCTTGTATTTTGACAAATCAAATTCAATTTCTTGACCAATTGGATGGCAGGATTGGGTCTTATCCCACTGACCATTCACAATGTCACGTTGGGCCTGGACTTCGTGCCGCCAACCTCACAAAGATCACGTTGGGCCTGGATTTTGTGCCGCCAACTATCACAAGATCACGTTGGGCCTGGATTTTGTGCCGCCAACTTCACAAAAGTCATGTTGGGATTGGTTTTCATTCAACCACCGTTAGCATCGAGTCTATCTCACTAACGTGTGCGTCTCATTCTACCACCGTTAGCATCGAGTCTATCTCACTAACGTGTGCGTCTCATTCTACCACCGTTAGCATCGAGTCTATCTCACTAACGCGTGCGTTTCTTTCATCACCGTTAGCATTGAGTCTATCTCACTAACGCGTGCGTTTCTGTCACCACCGTTAGCATCGAGTCTATCTCACTAACGTGTGCGTTTCTATTTCACCACCGTTAGCATCGAGTCTATCTCACTAACGTGTGCGTTTCTATTTCACCACCGTTAGCATCGAGTCTATCTCACTAACGTGTGCGTTTTCACCCTACCACCGTTAGTATCGAGTCTATCTCACTAACGTGTGCGTTTCTTTTCACTCTACCACCGTTAGCATCGAGTTTATCTCACTGACGTGTGTGTTTTATTCAATAATCTCGGCAGGACCGGGTATAATCCCGCTGACCGTTTTTATCAAATTGGGACCGGGTTTCATCCCGCCAATCTCGACAGGACCGGATTTTATCCCGCTGACCGCTTATTTTGGCAGGACCGGATTTTATCCCGCTGACCGCTTATTTCGGCAGGATCGGGTTTTATCCCGCTGACCGCTTATTTCGGCAGGACCGGGTTTTATCCCGCTGACCGCCAACCTCGGCAGGACCGGGTTTTATCCCGCTGACCGCTTATCTCGGCAGGACCGGGTATAATCCCGCTGACCGCTTTTTATCAAATTGGGACCGGGTTTCATCCCGCCAATCTCGACAGGACCGGGTATAATCCCGCTGACCGCTTTTTTCGTTGGGACCGGGTTTCATCCCTCCAACCTCGGCAGGATCGGGTATTATCCCACTGGTCGATCATCATGGCAGGTTCGGGTTTAATCCCACTGACCAATTCATTACTGGGGCAAATCTGTGGATACATTTTCAAATAAAGTCTTATACAGTTTTCTTCATACAATCCCATTTAAATTCCTATTCGGGTCTATCCCATTTACATTTCTGTCCGGGTCTATCCCGTGGGTCTATCCCATTTACATTCCTGTCCGGGTCTATCCCGTGGGTCTATCCCATTTAAATTTCTGTCCGGGTCTATCCCGTAGGTCTATCCCAATTTTACATTTCTGTCTGGGTCTATCCCATTTAAATTTCTGTCCGGGTCTATCCCGTGGGTCTATCCCAATTTTAAATTTCTGTCCGGGTCTATCCCAATTTTACATTCCTGTCCGGGTCTATCCCGTGGGTCTATCCCAATTTTAAATTTCTGTTACATTCCTGTCCGGGTCTATCCCGTGGGTCTATCCCAATTTTACATTTCTGTCCGGGTCTATCCCAAATTTAAATTTCTGTTCGGGTCTATCCCGTGGGTCTATCCCAAATTTAAATTTCTGTTCGGGTCTATCCCGTAGGTCTATCCCAATTTTAAATTCCTGTTCGGGTCAGTCCCGATTTTAAAATTTCCTGTCAGGGGTCAGCCCCATCGTTCGAGTCGTTCACAGCCAAATAACACAGGTAAGTATTTGGTGTCTATTTCTTTGTCTCAAGTTTTTTCAAAACTCAGACAAAGAGGGGCAAACTGTAGACACCAAATTTTGGTGTAATTTCATTTACTAATTATTTTTTTTAGTCTGTGCTCGTTTTTTTCCACTTTTTGGTTTTTAGTTTTTTAGTTTTTTGTGTTATTATTATTTTTGAGTTTTAGCATAGAATTTCTTGAAAATGAAAAAAAAGGAAAAAGGAGAAAAAAAGTGAAAAATGATGAAAAATGAAAAATGAAAGAAAAAGAATGAAAATGGCAAAAATAGGTGGAAGTGTGCATGTTGAACAAGTGTACAAAACAATCATGGGACAAGTGGTTAAGGAATTTGAGGGACAAGTGTCCCTTTTGTTTAATTGACAACACAACATTTAGGAGGACACTTGTTTAGCTTAGAAGGGAGGTTTGAGAATTGGAAGAAAAAAAAGAAAAGAGGCCACGGATGAGAGAAAAATAGAGAAAAAGGGGAGGTTTTGGTTAGACAGCGGGGAGAGAGAAAGAAAAAGGGCAGAGCAGGCGGCTGAGGATAGGATCGGGAAAAAGAAAAAGAACAGAGGGGAGCGACCGAGAGACAATAGAGGGAGGTTCAGACGAGCAAGCAAACGGAGGAGGAATAGAGGGGGAATCTGGAAAATTGGGGAAGCAAAGGTGACGGTAACAACGGAGGGAGAGATAGAAAGAAAAGACAGAGGGGTTTTAGAAGAGACCGAGAGGGCTAGAGGGGTTTTCGGCTGGGCAACAAGAAAATGAGAAAAACAGAGGAACCAAGTGACGGGTTGAGCAGATGGAGGGAGCAAGCTACAGTTTTTTGGGAAAAGGGGAAGATTTTGGGCCAAAAACAGCACATTCGAATTCCATTTCTGATGATCAAGACCAGGGCAAACGAGTATGCTGCCGCCGTCTGCCATCACCACTAGAATCAATCGTCACCGCCAGCGAAGCCCACTGAAAGAACTCTGTAAGGTAATGTTTCTCCTTTACATTTCAGTTTTTTTTCCGAGCATGGTGTCAATAACTGAACTTGAGCTCATCCCCAAGCTATTTGGGTATGTTTGCCGTGATTTTGTATATTGTAATCATCCCACCGATTGTTCATGATTTTAACACACGCATGTTTTGGGAATTGATTGGACTGTGTTTTTGTGTCTGATTCAATTTTGGGCTCTGATGTAAGTCATTTGAGCAAGAAATTGCTGAAGTTCGTTATGCTCATATATTGTTTGATAAAATGCCTCACCGAAAGTCCCCCTTGAAAACGATTTTTGATGCACTTTGTAAAACAGCCCAATTGCTTGGAGTTTTATACGATTCATTACCCAATGTTTGTATTTGGGAGGAAAGTTTGATGTTTGATGTTCGGGTTGAGATTGACATAAGAATTTGTCGCTTTGGGTTGCTGAAGTTCTGTGCTTGCTTGAAGTTGATGTTTAATTTGCTGTCCATAGTTTTAGATTGTCCGAACCTTATGGACTGAAATTTCTAGATTTGTTGAACAATTTATGGAGTTTGATTAACTTCAATTCAAGCAAAAATTTGATGAAATTCTAACGCCCTCAACTTGTTTGTAAAAATGTCCGAACGATGATTGTTGTATGAGTTCGACGGAAATGGAAGCTGATGCTTATTCCCTTTGTCTTGTAATCTACCCCCAGAAGTTCTGAACTTCATAATTTGGCCCCAAAATGTTCATAATTCTGTCAATCAGATCCCTACTTTTGTTGTGTTGGAACCCTTTAATCTTCCCCCTTATTCTGATATGGCCCAAAAATCTGGAAAATTGAACTAATTTTGCCCTCTTAAGCTTAATCCTCTGTTTGCATATTTTATGTGATTTCTGGATAGATTAATGCTGTGATTTAATGCATAATCAAAGCTTAATAATTTTTAGTTGGGTTTTATCTTCTTGGGTTTGGTAACATTTGTTTGGGTTTCTTGTTGGGCTTAGGAAGGTAAAAGTTCAAAGCTTTTTGATTGGATTTTGACATGTTTTGATAGCCAAAGCCCTGGCATTATTCAATTGGGCTGGAATGATAAAAGATGGGTTAGTCTGATTTTTTTTTTTATTAAGCTTTCGGTTTGGGTTTGGGGAAGGAGCCCAGATGTTTTGGTTGGATCAATCAACAAGCCAGCCCATCCGTTTTTCTTGGATTTTCTTTGACGGGCTGAAGATAGTTTTGGCCCAAACGAATAAGCAAATGGCCCAATGGTTGGGTCCATTAAGAAAACAGAAAACGATTTTGCAAATCAGTCCCTGAATTTCTCCTTAACTATTCTGTGGCCCTAGACACTTTTAACTTCTTTCAATTGGGTCCTTAACTTAATTGCAAATAGGTCCCTAAACTTTATTTTTCTTTAATTTCGGCCCCAAACTTTGTCAATCTTTGCAATCAGGTCCTTTCTTCTCTTGACTTCTTAAATGTGAATTGTCAACATGATTTAATTGATTCAAATTCATGCTTATTTTTTATCCTTTGTGATTATTTGCCAAATAAATTGGTACCTTGACCTTTTTATTGTTTTGAATCTAATATCTCATTTACTCGATTTCCATTGCAAGGGAGGTAACTTCTATATTCTTGAGTTTATTTTTCCTACGTGCTCCTACGTGTTATGTGAATATGCATGTCTACTTTGCTTTCTTTGCCTTTCTTTAATTCCTTTCATTTTCTTTATTTACCTTTGCTTTTTATTTAAGTTATTCATTATGGGGTATGTGTACACCTCTTGGCTTGTAATAGATAGGGCTTGGCGAGCTTTCTTGTCCATTTTCCCTTTCCCCCTTTTATTTAAGTTATTCATTATGGGGTATGTGTACACCTCTTGACTTGTAATAGATAGGGCTTGGAAAGCACTTGATGAAAACCTATTGAAGACATGTGCCTAGCTAGCAAATGTAATAGTTAGGGCTTTAATTGCTTTATGTGTCTTGCATGCTTAGTTGCTATGTGTTAGTTTGCTTTATTAGGTTCTTGCATCTAGTCGAGCATGCTAATTGTTATGTGCTATGTGTTTATGGGTGTTTGGCATGTCTAATCGCTTTCCATAGCCATGAATGAATGTGATGGATGAATGTACGTCACCACACTAGTCCAATGCTAGTTGTGGCTCATTATTTCATTAGGAATTCATAGAAAGGGCTAGTCCAACGCTAGACCCAATAGGATTTTTCCTTTGTTTTTCATTAATGCATTATTTGCCTGTTCACTACATATCATGCATTTTCCCTTAGTTTTATCATTTGGCATGCTCCTCGATTCCCCTTTCCCCTCACTTTAGGTCTTGCATCTCATGCTAGTTAGGGTACATTTGCCTGAAGAGTCCCCTTCTGATAAGGGAAACGAGCGAGTGTGGCTACTCGATAGCCTTAGCACGCTAGTTCCCCCTTCTATCAAAGGAAAAATCAAGTCACAAAGTTAGGACTCCCCGTTCCCGTTTTGATGCATTCCCATAGGATTCATGCATTTCATTCATTCACTATCACTGACTTTATATTCCATTCCTCTTTCTACATTCTCACTTCACACTACTTTCACATTACTTTCTACATTCTCACTTCACACATGCACCCTATGGCATTTTTCACCTTATTAATCTTTACTTACTTTACCTTGCAAAGACATTTGCACACCTCCACTTATATCTTATTACTTTTATCATTTTTTCTCACTTCACACAAACTCACACTTTCACATGGCATGCATTCATTGCACTCATTTTTACGTCATTTAGGATTATGTGTGACCTCTCCAAAAGGATCGTTGTTGGGCTTCACAATTAATGTGATTGGCACCGCTCAACCTTTGAAGAGAAATTTCCCCCATGTCCCCCTAGGTCTAGGTTTTTGCATTCATATAGACATATCCAACACGCGATACATACCTTGGGTAGAAAAATTAGGAAAAATTGGTTTAAGTCACGCAACTAGCCTTGGCTAGGTCGAAGGGGTGCCTTGGATTTTTATCCTTGCCTTCCCCTTCGTCAAATGTGACCCCCGATCCCTCTTTTTGGTTACGTAGACCCAAAAGTTCTTTAAAAGGGTTTATTTACTTTTTTATTCAAAAACAAAAAACCATTTTTTGGGTGACTTGGTACACCCTAACTCTATACCAAGTGGCGACTCCATTTTTCAAAAAACCCTTTTTGAACTTTATATGGCCAAACCGTCGCTTTATCAAGTCCCATGGCCTTTATTTTCATTTTGCACACGTTCACACCACACTACACACACAACACATTCATTCGAAAAGTGGGGCGCGACACCAGTGAACGGTGTCGGCATGGCCGGGAGGAGATCTACTTGGCAGCTTCAGCCTTACCCCAAATTGCGAGAGGAGCATTTCATTTAGATAGGTTAGGAGTTACGGCTCTTCGCCGGTTGGAATGATCTAATGTAAGGGAGTAGTACTCCTTATTTATATTTGTTTAACACAGAATAAATAAAATGCAGCTATTTAAAAAAAAAAAAGCTCAAGTTCAAAAAGGAATTATAAGAAAGGATTAAACATCACTTCTCTGATAGAATAACTAGACGTTTTGAGATTTAGAGATCATACGTTGCACAAGTTCATTGCAAAATCAGTAGATACGAGGTAGCAGTGGCGGAGCCAGAAAAAATTCTTAGTGGGGGCAAAAGCAACACTAAAATTTTTTACTTACTCTTTTTCTAGTTTTTTAAGGAAAAAAAAATCACCAACAAGTAGAAATGATGCATATATTCCATGACAAACATAAAAAGACAAATTCAAAATTATTAATGTAATAATAATTTTATTTCAAAAACAAACTAAACTATTTAAAATTGCTCACTGCGAGTTTTTATATTTTGATAACTAACTTGGTTGTGGAAGTAAGAATGACTCTCGGTTATAGAGGGAAAATGGCAGACCAGTGGAGGGAAGGGAAATTGGAAAGTGGGAACAAAGAAAGTGAATGATATGATTAGATGAATTGATCAAGAGAAAGAGTAGCTAGCTGCTCGATTGTGGAAGGTAGTGGCTCTAAGTTGTGGGGGAAAATGGGGGACCAGAGGAGGGAAGGGAAATTGGGGAGTGGGGCCCAAAGAAAGTGAATGATATGATTGGTACTTGTTAGTTGAAATGAAAAGGCTTTTTTTAGCTTATTTCAAATGGAATTTGTGCCCCACGTATCTTTTTAAAATTTTAGTTTATGAACTAATTTAAAAAATCACGTAATTCTTTCATATTCTTTTTAAGAAAATTCTGGGGGCAGACTTAAAATTATATTAAAATTATATAAGTATTATAGGAATACCTTAAATCCGCCCCTGCGAGGGAGGGAAATTTCCAGAAAAAAAAAAAAGAGAACAAAAACAAAAACAAAACGCTGCAGAGATTCAGGTTTCATCCTACCCAAGCTGAATTTCGTTTTCGAGTTTCGATGTATGCACGTCAAATTCATGAAAAGAATTTTGTAGGAAATTTTCTACGTTATACGAGCCATGACAAAAATGCGACATGTATCTACTTGAGTAGGTTTGCCGTTTTTGTTTCTTTCGCACATGTACGATTGCGGGGACTACGTGCATGGATCAATTAAAAAAAACCCCTAAAACACGATGGTCAAATGATTATATTATATCCATCCGTTTTAAATAAATATAAAACTACTTTGGTAAATTATCTGCAAAGTAAAATAGTTCACTTAACATCAAGGAATCAATTGCACATGGTTAAAAAACAGCAGACATAATAGAGTAGTATGTTCTTTACATCAAGTTTAAACCAAAGCTTATGGAAAAAGAAATGGTCAAAGTTTAATTGTTGGGGCAAAGTGTATGCATTGATATGCAAAAGAAAAACTTCAAAACCAGTAAAAAGCAGTACGAAAAAACTTTTAGGTTCAGTATAGGCCACCTGAGTCTCCTCATTTGCTTCTCATGCACGTCCAATATCCCAAGTCTCACGGATATATATATACATATATCTATATATATGATATGGAAAAAAAGAATGAAATTATTGCTGTAAGAAAACGTTTCTATACTGATTATTTCATGTCAAATACGATAAATTTTGGTATGATAAATGAATTTCCACTGTTTACTTTAATCATGTTTAATAATGGAAAAGCCTTGGCGGTGAGATAGTTTCTTTGATCCTTATTATCACAAGTTATTGTCTAAAAGGGTCTCTTATGATCACAAATGAAGCACTAGGAACTGTTTGCTAGAGATGAATTTAATAGAATCGATGACCAAAATATGCACTTTCTCAAAAAGTCCCGCTCTTTTTTCTTTTTAATTGACCCCAGAAAGCTTGTGCCTGCTCATGAAATCACAGCAAAAAAAAAAATAGAAAAACTATAGGTATTTCTTTGGGTTTGAAAAGTGGAAAAAATTTTGATGTCTTCAAAATTAAGCAATTGCGTACAAGAATCACTATTTCAGAGAAGTTTTAAGTTAAGCATGAGGGAAATTTTTGGTAACAATGTTGGATGTAACTTGTACTGCCCAGCAAGTGACAATTTAAGAACATATAAATCCTAAATAAAACATTTAAATAAGGAATACCACGACAGGAAATGAAATACCAAATTAGTGAAACTTAGGGTCTGTTTGGAAGGCAAGTTTTTTGCCTATTTTTTTCTCATATAAGTTTTTTAACAATTTCATCTACTGTAATCTTAAAAAACTCCCCAAAATTTTAAAATAAACACATCAAATATACAAAAACACACAAAAAAATTTTCCCTTCTTGCTCATCCTTCCTCCCCACACCTCAATCTACCATCACCTCCACTGTTGGCAGTCACCGACAACCACCTTCACAGGCATTGGTGTTGGGGTCGGCGTCGGCATCTCTATCTCTCTCCTTCTCCCTTCCTCCCTCTCCCTCCTCTCCTCTCCCCCTCCTCCTTCTCTTTTCTCTTCTCCTGCTTTCCCTCCCTTGCCCACTTCTCCCACTACCCCCTCCTCCACCTCCTTTTCTTCATCTCTCCCATCTTCCCTGTTTCCGCTTCTGGGTGGTGATTTTTAGGATCTAGATTGCGTGCGACTACAGTTGCAACCATAACTAGCATTTAATTGCCGAAATTGGCTCAGCCAAGATTGAGCTGGAAGTCATTTATGGTTGCAATGATCTTGATTTTAGTATTTAGAACTTTAGTTGTGCTGAAAGAGGAATCACGAATTCCTAAAAAAAAGTAAGCATAATTCAATTTGAAGAAAAAGAAAGAGCAAGAAAAAGAGATTGGCGCAAGGTTGGCATTTTCGCCTATGTTTTCAGAACCGGACCGGGTATCGACTCGGTCGAGCTCAGGGGTCAATGGGTTCAACCGGGTTTGATAGGGGTCGAACCGGATGACGTCATAAATAAAAATTATTTAAACATTAAAATATTACATATAAAATACCTCATAACATGTTGATATTAATAAAGGCATATTCATATATATTTGCTGTTTCAAATATATTTAATAAGAAAATACAAAGAAATTAGAACAATCAAGTAGCAATTTATATTATTTAATAAACATGAACAAGTTTAGAATTAAAATTATGAATTTAACTAAAAAATAACATCAAATTTTGGGATAGTATTTATAAAGTATGAAATATTTGAGGTACATTAATAAGTTTTAACCATTTAGGGGGTTAAAACATAATATTGAAAAAATTTGAACTTTTTTTTACAACATCCGAAACAGAGGCCGTGTTTTTATTTCACCGGTCGCTCCTGTATTCCAACGGCTATCTTTTTCGTGTGGGCCCAGAAATAGCTACTTTTTAAACTAGCTTAGCTTAGGATCAGGATGGTTACACCATTAACACTTGTCCTTGGCGAGTGATTGACCAAACACCCCATCTCGGTTGACCAATATCTGAGTGAACTATTGAACCGATTTTCCGGTTTTTCTCCGGTCAAACCCGGTCAAATCCGGTTTTTGACCGGAGTTGACCGGGTTTTAAATCTCCCGATTCTGATGAACAACTCGGACTGGATACTTGGCCGGTTCTCGGTTCAATCGATCGGACCAGCCGGTCCGGTCCGAGTTTAAAAACACAGATTTTCGCTACAACTAGAGCAGATCTGGATCCAAAAGAGGGAACATAGTCTAACCCACAAATAAATGAGAGGACTGAGTCCAATCCAAAACCTAATCGCTGATGGGGCACATAGAAGTCAGAAATAGTGCACACAAAGAGCTAAGTAAGCATAGTTTAATCTCTAATCCAATAGCATAAACTTTTGATACTAACTTTCCTTTTTTGGTATTTTGGAGGTGAGAATTGTAGCACTTACCCTAGTGAAATATACGGAAGTAACAGATCCATCAGCTAGTTTTACTTCTTAAGCTCTGAGTATGTACTTTTTCTATTAGTTTCAAGTTAGTTGGTTACTGGTAACAAATGTTCATTTTTCAATTTAGGCAAATTTTAAATGTATTTTAAACTTTAAAAAGAACTTGGTTACAAGTGTTGTCATTTATATATCATAAATCTCACTTTAAAAAGAACTTGGTTGCAATTGTTGTCATTTAGATATCATAAATCTCACTTTAATCTCGAAGTATTCATCTACCAGCACATCTCTATTACAACAGTTATTCTTTCACAAAATTTAGGGATGTTTAGGTTGCAATTTCCCGTCCTCGTTTTTTGTTTGTGAGGTACTTTCGTAAAGGTGGTCATTAAACATCCTCTTCCTAACATCAAGATTGCATGTGATAGACCTTCTAGTGAAGTGCCTTGGACAGCCAACTCCAATGGAAAATTCTCAAGACGATTAGCCAACCCCAATTAAATCTATCAAAGTTTACAAGCCTAACACATAGCTAATCTTAATTAAGATTACAATATTTGTAAATAATGTTAAATTTTTAAAATAATGATATTGTATACACCATTACTATTGGATGCATGACAACTTATTTGAATATAAATTTAAAATCCAAATTTTGCTCATATGTCATATATCCAACCATGATAGTATATAAATAAAAAAAAATTTATATTCCTTCTAAGTGCTCTATTTCATCTCATATTTCATATGTATAAATAAAAGGGATACACAGATAGAGTACAAAATGTATATCTTTCTTTTCTATTATTAATATATTAATAAAAAATCAACAAAGAAAGTTAACTTTCAAGTGACTAAATATATACAGCGGGACGTTTCTTAGTAATGGCTAGCGTGATTTATAATTTGAAATAGATTAATTAATATTATCCTTGTAAAATCTACGTAAAAGGAAAAAATGAAGGAGCTCTATCTAAGAACTTCTAATTGAGATAGGAATATACACTATGTTACCAAAATAAAAAGCTAATTTTGAATCAATACAAAGTTTAAAATAAAAAGGGTTTATAAGATTAAAAAGGTCCATTATGCACCTCATGGCTATGTCATAATAGATCCTAACACTTACCCCAAATCGACTTCTAGATGATAATTGCTCTTGACAAGTATATATTTGACATTTTTTAGTGTGTTTTATTAGTAGTTTTGGTGTGTTTTAGTTACTTTTATAACTAATTAACTAGGATTCTAGTGAAAATATGTATTTTATGGTTTAAGTGGTAAAAATTGCATTTCTATGAATTTTTATGGTGAAAACTTCATGTTTTTATAGGTTTAAGGATTCAATCATCAAATGGAGTGACTTGAGAAGATAATTGGATGATTGATGATGACTTGAAATAGTTTAAGGAAGATATGAAGTGCAAGAGAGGAAATGCAATCAAGAACAAAAGGAACCAAGTTTCACAGCTTTAACATATTTTCGTATTTTGGCTATATCTTGAATTACACACACCGGATCGAGGTGACTTTTATACCATTTTTAATTTAAGAGATAGATCTACATTTGGCATGAGACATCAAAGTCCAAATCAGTTGTTTTCCTTGTCAAAAAGTCGAAATACAGAAGTGCATTTTCTATGGTCGAAGCTGAAACAAGGTACTGACTAGTCAAGGGTAATTTGGTCCTTTATCAAATCACAGAGCTCCAAATTGGATGATTCTTGATGCATTGGAAAGCTAACTCAAAGAGCTACAACTTTCATATTTTACACAAGAGTTAGTTCAGCCTCTAACATCGGGAAAATATCAGTTGAAGCTGGACCAAAAACAAAGTAAGGATGAATTCTGCCCAGAAAAGTGCAAACCTGCAAAGAGTAAAACGGGGGGTCAAAACGCGGGTGTAGGCCGTGTTTTATACCCGCGTTTTATTGGATTTCAGCTGCAACTTGCTCTGCAACTTGTGCTCTTTTCACACAAGCTTTTTGACCATCTTTTCTGCAAAGATTCCTGCTAGAAATGATCAGATGATGCATGGAAACTTTGAGAAGCAAACTTAGAGAGTTTCAAGAGTCAAAAATAACAACAAGAAACAACTCATTTTGGCTCTTGAATTCTCTATAAATAGAGGACTTTGGAGAACATTTTCACAACTTTTGGAAGGCTAGAGAAACTCACAAAAAATGTAGACTTTCACTAGAGTTTCTTTAGTTCACTAGTTACAGTAGTATAGAGTAGTTAGTGTAGTTTTTCCTTCTTGTATTTATAGTTTGATTTGGATGAAGATTGAGGAGCAAAGATGGAGAGACTGATCTCATGTGACAAGGGTGATATCTCTTCTACTACTTTCTCTCTTGTATTTGATTTCATGTTTAGCTATAATACCAGTTTGGCTTTGTTTTTCTTCATGTTTTGCTAAAGTTTATGCCTAGAATTATGGATGAACTTGCTATATCTTATTAGTGATGTTTACTTGGTTATTTGATGATATTATTTTGAGCAAGTTATTTATCACTTTTGCTTTTCTAATCATGATTAACCGGCCATTAATTGTGATAATCTTAAGGTGTTAAGTTTGCAATGAGAATTGGAATTTAACACTAGTTCAAGGAAGTGATAAATTTAGGGAGTACACTCACGAGAGTAGAGGTACACCTATGTGGCTTAAGTGACTTGTTCCATGTAATTTTATAGAAGAAATGAGCTTGTAGTTAATTTCATAACCACGAGAGTAGGTGTGGTTTAACTACAAGTACAGGTGATTCACTACGAGAGTAAGTTTCGCATACATTAGGAAATTACGCCACAACTAACTAAGGTAATAGCATTTACTTAACCAATAATCTCATTTGCAAGAGTAGTAAGGAATTCCATATCTCTAGGAGCTTTCTAGTGTTATTTTCATTAATTTTATATTTATGGCAGTCTAGATAATAAAGGAGTTCGAAAAACACTAGAAATTGCAATCTTCCCTGATACCCCTATGCTCAATAAACGATTCGTATACTTGCGATAAATAGCGTGTGGGATATTTAGGAGTTTATAAATGTAAAACTTGATTATGAATGAACTAATTGTATATGTAGACCCTGCGCCCATCAGCTCTAGTGAATAATTAGAGAAAATGGATAGATGGAAGATCAAAAAATATAAGAGAAATAAACTAATTATATAAATATCTTTTTCGACTGTTGGCAAATTTCTTTGTATGTGTTATCCAGAAAGAGGAGAATTCAATGATTATTCATTCACTGGAACCAGAAGTAAAAATAGTGGTAGATAGGGATCCTATAAAAACTCCTTTCGAGGAATGGACAAAACCAAGTCATTTTTCAAAAACAATAGCTAAAGGACTTGAGACTACCACTTGGATTTGGAATCTACATGCTGATATTCATTATTTCAATAGAAATACCATTGATTCGGAGCAAATTTCTAGAAAAGTATTTAATGCCCATTTCGGCCAACTCTTCGTCATCTTTATTTGGCTAAGTGGCATATATTGTCACAGTGCTCGTTTTTCAATTATGAAGTGTGGTTGATCCAACTCATATTTGGCCTAGTGCCCAAGCGGTCTGATCAATAGTGAAATATTATCACGGCTGGATGTATGATACATCCAAAATTTGGATTAATAAAGATTATATCACTATCAGCGTACATAATATTTACTTTTTAACAAAAAAAAATTGATATTTTATATACTGACAGTATATACATCGTCATCATTGAATGCATGACAACCTATCTAAATCTAAATGTTGCTCACATGCCATCCATCCAACCGTAATAGTATATAAATTATTGTGTAGACAGCCAATTATATGTTAAAAGTTTTGAATTGTGTACTTCAAGTCCAAGTCTCACATGCTTAGTTCTACAAGGCCATAATCTAAATTGCTAGATCCCTATCCAAGTCTCACATGAAAGTGAGATAATTATGCATGTTATTTATTAATATTTTATCTTAATTTTGGCAAAATATTATACTAATTGATGGATTTGGCATATATTTGGTGTTTTGTGTTGTTTATAGGACTTTGAAGTAGAAAATGACACTTCAAGTTAAAATTTTCAGAAAACTATTTGCTCCAAAGCGTGCCCACGCCACAGATTGAGAAGTTGAAGATTGGAGATAGGACCTAGAGATTATCTCTAAAATTTGGAATTATCTTTTGCACGTTTTGTTAGGAGTCTTTATTAGAATAGGGAACTTGTTTAGTTAGTATTTTATTTTGGGATAAGTTAGTTTCAGATAAATTTTTGAACTTGATTAGGATAGGAAATAAAGGAGAAATCAATCTACGGTTGGAGAAAAAGAATGAAGACAAGATTTGATCAATCACTAGGGAAGGAAGATCAAGGAGGACCTTTTCTTATTAAGCTCCTTCGTTACTTGATGAGAGAGTATTGTGACTAGTAGTTCAGCCTCTCTTTCACACTTTAAAATAACATTTAGTAGGTATCTTTCTAGTTTTAGAAGTTTTACAAAACAAGACTTGTAGAAAGACTTTCATAGAGATTTGTGGCAGTCTTTTCTTCATGGAGCAAAGCTAAATTTATGTCTAGTTGAGGAGTAATCAAGGCACAGTTTCATGATCAATTGTGAGATCTTTTAATTTTTTTCTTGTTCTTTATTTTATATGTTCATGAGTATTTAATTATTTTCTGCATTTTAATGATTACTATCATTTGGGTTTAATTGAATAATTTGGACAACTATTCAATTGTCCGAATGATTTAATGCCAATTAAGACATCATGTTCACAATACTTGATAGTTTAATATTAGTGGCAAATAACACAGTTTCATTACCTCACAAGTAGTCTAATTTGTATTGTGGGAATAATTAATCTAGTTTAAATGAACCCGTATGTGTGTTTGTTAACTAGAATTGGGTATCTCTAATATTTAAAACTGTAAATAGATTAAATCCTATGAGCGTCTCTAAGATTATCTACTTTACAAGAGAAGTAGTTAATGAGCATCTCTTAACTACCGAGAAATTAAGGAGAGATTGGTGGTTCGGGGCAGTTGAATTGCTATAACCAATTTATTTGTGAACATATAAGTTATTTCTGATATCAGTGATCAATTGAATGAATCGTTGCCAAGATTATTTCCTTGACTAGATTTTGATAATTAATTTATTCTATTGCATTATTTTATTTTATTTTATTACATTTTCAAAGAAATTCTACAACCTTTTCCCCCCTCTAATATCCAGTGCATTTCTCTGTGAGTAATAAATCTACTAGTTCCCTAAGGAGACGATCCTACTCATCACTGTACTCATTAACTTTTGGAGAATAGGTAATTTAATTTTTTGTGGTTTGACACCCACCAATTTTGGCGCTGTTGCCGGGGAACTAGTGCTTGAAGTGATTTGTTACTTTACATTTTGATTATTTTCTATTTTATGCCTCGATTTTCTCGTACAAGAAAGCTTGAATTTGATCCGAAGATCGAGACAAGAGCCAAGAGATTGGCTAAGGAAGCTAAATTGTGCAAGCAATAAGATACATCACCATCTTCTCCTGTACTTGACTTGGTTGTTGAGTTAAGCAGATCATTTTGTGATTTGGAAGAGGACGTAAGGGGATTGGAGGAAGGGATGGTATAGCTCAAAAGACTTTAAGGGAACTCACAACTCCAAATGTTAACTAGCAGCCATTATGCATCACATATCCTGAAACTGAGGAAGCTTTCGAACTTAAATCTAGTTTAATTCATTTATTGCCTACTTTTTGTGGTATTGTAGGTGAAGACCTACATAAACATTTGAAAGAGTTTCACATAGTGTGTTCGACTACAAAACCTCAAGGTGTTATGGACGAACAAATTAAGCTACGAGCTTTTCCTTTTTTCTTAGCAGACAAGCCTAAAGATTGGTTGTATTACTTACCATCGGGATCTATAACCATATGGAAAGGACTCAAAAAGTAGTTTCTTGAAAAGTTCTTTCCGACTTCCAGGGCTGCTAACATTAGGAAAGACATATGTGGTATAAGGCAGACCATAGGAGAATCCCTCTATAAATACTGGGAAAGGTTCAAACAACCGTGTGCTGGTTGCCCACATCACCAGATACCCGATCAACTATTTATTCAATATTTTTATGAAGGATTGTCACCGATGGATAGAAGCATGGTAGATGCAGCTAGTGATGGTGCTCTAGTCAATAAAACAACAGATCAAGCCACAAGGTTGATTTCTAATAGGGCTGAAAATTCTCAACAGTTCAGTGTTAAGACAAATGGAGTGACTAGAAAGGTAAATGAGGTAAATCATTCTAACCTTGAAAATCGTCTATTTGAACTAACCGCTTTGGTTCACCAAATGGCTGTAGGACAATTGTAGGCAGCTAAAGTACGTGGGATTTGTACTGCTCCCGACATCCAACTGACTTGTGTTCGACTCTTCAAGACGATTCTCATGAACAGTCAAATGCTATGGGACATTTTTCGGAACCACCGCAAAGGAGAAATGACCCGTAAACACCTACATATAATCTAGAGTGGCAAAATCACCCCAACTTCAGCTAGCTTCAAAACTACCAGGTTTTCCACAACCCTTTCAAGCGAGACCACCAGCATAGCAACTATCAACTTCTAATACAGGCATGTCACTTGAGGATATGGTTAAATCTCTTGCTAATTGTACTTGTCAAATGCAACAAGAATCACAGAGATTTCAACAAGAAAGCCGAGCCAGCATTCGAAATTTGGAGACACAAGTTTCGCAACTTGCATATTCAATGAACAATTTTGAGAATAATAAAGGTAAACTACCAACTTAGGTTATTTCGAATCTAAAGGAAAGTGCAAATGCAATGACCCTCCGTAGCAGCAAAGAAATACAGTCCTCAGTACAATAAGCAAGAAAAATTAATGAAGAAAAAGTGAATGAAGATCTTGAGAAGAAAGAGCCTTCAACTGAAAAGGTAAGACATAAATACGATGTTTCTAAAATATTTAAAATTGACCCTCCTTTTCCTAGCAGGATGGCTAAAACAAAGAAGGGGGAATCTGAGAAGGAAATCTTGAAGATATTTCGAAAAGTTGAGATTAACATCCCTTTGCTTGATACGATTAAGCAGTTACCGAAATATGCAAAATTTTTAAAGGGGTTGTGCACTAACCGGAATAAACTTAATAATGATGACAAAATAAAAGTTAGTGAGAATGTGTCAGTAATCCTCCAATAGAAGTTGCCTCAAAAGTGCAAGAATTCAGGTATGTTCACAATACCATGCATTATAGGCAACAAAAGAGTAGAAAGAGATATGCTTGATTTAGGGGCATCCATTAATGTTATCCCTTTATCAATATTTAAAATCTTAAATTTAGGACCTCTTAAGGATACAAGGTTAATAATTCAACTAGCTAATAAATCTAATGTTTATCCTAAAGGCCTAGTTGAGGATGTTCTAGTGAAAGTTAATGAACTTATTTTTCATACTGATTTTTACATTGTTGACATGGATGATGACTATTCTGTCAATTCAGCTTTAATTCTCTTGGGTAGATCATTTATGAGTACTGTTAGAACAAAAATTGATGTGTATGAAGGTACTTATCTGTAGAGTTTGATGGAGACATAGTTACTTTCAATATTTTTGATTCAATGAGATACCCAGAGAATATTTATGTCTGTTAATTATGTTGGTATTACTAGTTCCATTGTGCAAGCTAATTTTGAGCAAAATTTTATGGAAGATAAGCTGGAATTTGTGTTACAGCATAGCAAGACAGAAGTGGAAGTAGAACTTGAGGATGAGGAAACTATACAAGAAGCAATTATGGCTCTACAATCACTTCCTGAATTTCTTGATAGGTTAGTTATCTCATTTTTGCAATTACCACCCTCTATTGAGAAAATCTTGCTTTCTGTTGAATAGGCACCCAAGTTGGATTTGAAACAATTACCAGGGCATTTGAAGTATGCTTATCTGGGAGAGAATCAAATCTTGCCAATCATTATTGCAAGTGATTTGACAATGGTTCAAGAAGAAAAACTTTTATGAGTTTTGCAAGATTTCAAACCTGCTATCGGATGGACATTGGCAGTTATTGAAGGTATTAATATTTCGATTTGTATGCATCATATTTTACTTGAAACACATGCAAAGCCAGTAAAGGAGCAACAAAGAAAGCTTAATCCGGTGATGAAAGAGGTAGTAATGAAGGAAATTCTTAAACTATTGGAATTACGAATTATTTATCCTATTTTTGATTGCGAGTGGGTAAGTCTAGTGCATGTAGTTCCTGAAAAGACAAGAATTATGATTGTTAGAAACGAGAAAAATGAGTTACTGCCGATGAGATTTCAAAATAGCTAGAAAATGTGTATTGATTTCAGAAAGCTGAATATAGAAACAAGGAAAGACCACTTCCCCTTACCTTTTATTGATGAAATGCTTGAAAGGTTGGCAGGTAAATGTTTCTTTTGTTTTCTTAATGGATATTCTGGGTGTTATCAAATTTGTGTTACTCAGCAAAACCAACATAAAACTATTTTTACTTGTCCTTTTGAAACTTTTGCTTACCATCGCATGCCTTTTGGATTGTACAATGCCCCAAGTACATTTCAAAGATACAAGATGAGTATCTTTTCTGACTTGATTGAGAATTGCATTGAAATATTCATGGATGATTTTACCGTTTATAGCAATTCTTTTGATCAATATTTGCATCACTTAACGAAAGTTTTGAAATAGTGCATTGAAACCAACTTGGTTCTTAATTATGAAAAATGTCACTTTATGGTGAAAGAAGGAATAGTTTTGGGCCACATTATTTCATTTAGGGGTATTGAAGTTGATAAAGCTAGGGTCAATTTAATTACTAGTTTACCTTACCCCACTAATATAGGGGAGATTCGTAGTTTCTTTGGTCATGCAAGTTTTTACAAGAGATTCATCAAAGATTTTTCTAAAATTACATAACCATTATCTCGTCAACTTCGAAAGGAAGTTTCATTCCATTTTGGAGATAATTGTAAGTTGGCATTTGACAAGTCGAAAGCAATGTTGACCACAACACCAATCATTCAACGTCCAAATTGGAGTTTATCTTTTGAATTCATGTGTGATGCGAGTCAATATGCTGTTGGTGCTGTACTCGGACAAAAAAGTGAGAAGTGTAGCCATGTCATCTATTATGTGTAAAAAACATTGACCCTAACTCAATGCAACTACACCACCATGGAGAAGGAGCTTTTGGCAATTGTTTTTGCTTTTGAGAAATTTAGATCATATCTGTTGGAATTGAAAATAACAGGTTTTCTGATCATGCAACTTTAAAATATCTTTTGGCAAAGAAGGATTTTAAGCCGAGACTTATTCGTTGGATACTTTTATTGCAAGAGTTTGATTGAGAGATCAAAAATTGTAAAGGAGTTGACAATTCTGTGGCAGATCACTTGAGTAGATTGATTTGAGAAGAGAAAACAATACCCATATCCGAGGTATTTCCTAATGAGCATTATTTCATCTTAAGGGTAAGGAGCCTTGGTATACAGATATTATTAATTTTCTAGTGACTCATAGATTTCCAAATGATATGAGTAAGGCTAAGAGGGATAAAATAATAAAAAATTCTAAGTATTACATATGGGATAAGCCATATTTATGAAAAGTAGGCTTAGATCAGGTCATCCGTAGATGTGTACCTAATGAAGAGATTCCTTCCATACTTATGCATTGTCATAATTATGCATGTGGTGGACATTTTGGCCCAAAATGAACGGTCGGGAATATTCTTGATTGCGAATTTTATTGGCAAACTTTGTTTAAAGATGCTTACCTATTTTGTAAAAGTTGTGAGAAATGTCAAAAAGTTGGAAGTTTATCTCATAGGGATGAAATGCCTCAGATTCCTATTTTATTTTGTAAAATTTTTTATGTATGGGGTATGGACTTTATGGGACATTTTCCTAACTCTTTTGGTTTTCTCTATATTCTGTTAGTTGTGGATTATGTGTCAAAATGGGTGGAAGTAAAGGCTACTCGAACTAATGATTCCAAAATTGTTGCAGAATTTCTCAAATCTAACATTTTTAGTAGGTTTGGCGTTCCAAGGGCAGTCATTAATGATCAAGGTACCCATTTTTGTAATTGCACTATTAAAGCTTTAATGCACAAATATAGAATGCATTATCGAGTTGCACAACCTATCACCCTCAGACCAACGGGCAAGTTGAAGTTTGGAATCAAGAGATCAAGAGTATCTTGGGAAAAATGGTTAATCCAAATCGCAAAAGTTGGAGTTCACGATTGGATGACGCGTTATGGGCATACCGCACAGTTTATAAGATGCCAATTGAAATGTCACCATATAGGCTGGTTTATGATAAGATGTATCATTTACCAGTTGCACTTGAACATCGTGCATTTTGGGCAGTTAAACAATATAATTTAAATGCGGATAGAGCTGGAGAGAAAAGGAAGTTCCAACATTAGGAGTTAGATGAAATTCGCCTTGAAGCATATGATAATGTAAGACTCTACAAAAAAATGCACTGAATACTTTCATGATAGAATGTTGCGTCATAAGCAATTTCTATTTGTTCAAGTCAAGGTTGAAATTCATACAAGGTAAGTTGAGATCTCGATGGATTGGACCTTATGTAGCTGTGAATATTTTTCCTAATGGTGTTGTTGAGATCCAAAGTTTAGAAACTAACAAAATTTTTAAGATTAATGGTCATTGCCTTAAACATTTTCTTGATTGATCCAGTCTATGAATAATTGTGCAGGATTTGGACTATGTCTAGCCAAAAACGTTAAAGAAAAGCGCTACTGGGAGGCAACCCATTGAATTTGATTTAGTCTATTTTGAAATTAATTTTCTTTGTTATTGTTTATTTTTGTTCTTAGTTTTGTATTAAAATAATATTTTTTCTTTCTTTTTGGCAGGAAATGAGGTTCCATAAGACGTGGTGCACATGTGGTGTAAATGGAAAAAATTTTCTTTTTTCAAAAGTTGGCAAGATGAAATTTATTACACGTATCATGCCTTGTTCCATTGATGTCCATAGAAAAATGTCAAAAGACTTTATTGCAAATGACGGGTCCCACGTCTTCCAAAAGCAAGTCTTCTGGTGTGAAAATTGTTAGAAGGCTAAATTTAAAAAACGTGCCTCATGTGTTACAAGATGAAGTCTTCTGCCCAACAGTCAAAAAAAAAAAAGACAAAGTCCTGTTTGACTTCGGTCTTCTTAGTAGAATACTTTCCTTTCAGTTTTCTTCTTAGCAGCTTAGAATATTTTTTCTTTTTTTTCGGTTTTCTTCCAATTTAAAAAAAGAGAGAGAAGCAAGAAGTAAGTCCTTTTTGGTTTAGAATCCTTTTCCATTATGAATACTATTTTTCCTCTTTCTCTTTGTAATGCTATAAAAACTTCCGTGGTTCATAGAGATTTGCAGGGCCTTACAAGCTTCAACTAAGACTCCGAGTTATTCATCGAGGTTGTGTCGTCATCACAGTTTTGTCATCAAATTTTGCCATCACAGCAAGGTTTGTCGTAAACCTTTTTTTTTCACAAGAAGAGTTTTTGGTGTTCGTTGCTCACTACTCCTGCCTGCGTTGCTATCCTTTTATTTGGAGACGTAATCTTCACTATCACCTCCATTTTTGTTTGCCAACACCGCTACTTTAGCACTGCTCAACTCGTGTTCGTTCTCCTTGTTTTACGCTATCGCTGTCAGTGCTCGATTTGTCTGTGGTCAAGAAGATATTTGCTCAAACGGCTGCTGTTCGGGGGATATAAGAAAGCTGCTATTTGTTGGCCACCGCTTCATATTTCCTTGGGATATATTACTTCATTGGCCACCAGTTGCAATTGCCTAACTTATTGCCTCTTGAAGTTTATTCTCAAATTTTGGAAGTTTCCTAACTAATTCTTTACATGTTGTCGGTTATTAGTCGCCATTAGTATTTCATAGATTTTCATTGCTAATTGTTTAATGGAAATCAATCCTAACATCTTTAAAGAAACCGTCAGCAACTATTATTAAGAGAAACAATATTTGATTGATCAACTAAATTTCTATCTTGATTGTACCTTTTCTTATTTTGCAGGACAAATTTGACAATGGCCAAAACAAGAGGGACCAAGAAAAAAACCAAGCTTCCAACCAAGACTCTCCAATCAATTCTAGAGCCGAACAAGAAGCGAAGAGTCCCATCAAAGCTAATAAGTGCATATTTTGCATGTCTTTAAGTGTGTTTTATTTGTTAGTTTTGGTGTGTTTTAGTCAGTTTTATAGCTAATTAGCTAGGATTCGAGTGAAAATATGTATTGTGTGGTTTAAAGTGTGAAAATTGCATTTCTATGGATTTTAATAGTGAAAACTTCATTGTTTTTGGTAGGTTTAATGATTCAATCATCAGTTGGCATGAATTGAGAAGAGAATTTGGTGATTATTGATGATTTGAAGTTATAAAAGAAGAAATGAAGTGTAAAATGTTCAAAGGAAGAAGTGCAAGTTTTCCAGTTTTGACACCGTATAGTATTTCGACTATATCTTAAGTTACACATATCGGATTGAGGTGATTCTTTACCATTTTGAAGTCAAGAGATAGATCTACATTTTGTATGGGATATCGAAGTCCAATTCAGTTGTTTTCCTAGTCAAAAGTCGAAATACAGAAGTGTATTTTTATTGGCTAAAGCTGAAACAGAGCTCTAACCAATTGAGGGTATTTTGGTCATTTCTCAGTCTACAGAGCTCCCAATCGGATTATTCTTGAGGCATTGGAAAGTTAACTCAAAGGACTACAACTTTCATGTTTTGCACAAGAGTTAGTTCGGCCTCCATCATTGAGAAAATATCAGTTGAAATGGAACTAAATTTGCAGAGGTGAAAACGCGAGATGGCAATACGCAATCGCAGGTCGTGTATTCCTGAGGTCGCATATTGTAACCTGCTTTCTGCAACTTGCTCTACCTTTTCGGCTGCACATGCTCAAGACTCCTAAAGGAAGAGAAAAGAAACTTTATGTCTTGTCAAAAACCACTTTTTGACTCTCTTAACACTATGTATGTAAGAATTATTAGAAAGAGAGAAAGGAGACTTTTGAAGGAGTTCTCATCAGATTTTAGCATTAGAGCTTAGTTTTAGTCTTGTTTTGTTCTCTCTAGCTAGAACAATTGGAGACTTCATTGTACAACTCATTTTTGTTGAAGAAATAGAAGATCATTAGGAGCATCTTCACTATTTTGGCTAAACTTTCTTTATCTATCTTTTACTTGTGATTCAATATGTGTTCATGCAATGAAACTATGTTCTTTGCTGTCATTTATCATATGAGTAGCTAAATTTCTAGATCTAGAGAGTAGATGAAACTTATGGTTATTTGATATGAAATGAATATGATTTACACTTGTTACGTCTTGTGTTAACTTGTCCATTTATGGATGCTTATCACTTGTTGTTGCTTGATTATCAATAACAAGCTTTTAGTTGTTATTATTCAATAAAAGTTGGTAATAATGATGGAACTACATAAATGGAGGTTAAGTAGTAGACTCATGAGAATAGAGGTACATTTAAGTAGATTATTTTTACATTTCATGCAAAATAAAGAATAGACCTAGTTATTCACCATGAGAACAGGGAAAACTAGGCTATTCTATGCCACTACATCAGGAGAATGAGTTTTTGGTAAATATGAAAATGCATCCCTAGTTAACAAGAATCGTAACAAGTGGTAAATTTATTTATTTGTATTTTTGATGCCATAAGTGGACTCTATTACCCCTAGATCCAAGGTTTGGTGATAATCTCCATTGTTTACTTGCAAGTTCTCTAGTTAATTTAGTTAGATAGTAGCATTGCTATTTTCATAGCTATTATTGATAGTTAGTCTAAATAATAGAGCGAGTTAAGGACCTAGTACTTGTAGAAGTTGCTTCTCGTGGGATCGACCCGATATTTACCCTAAACTATTAGTTGACCTGTATACTTGCAATAAAACGGGTATATTTTCAAAATTAAACTTGTACTTATATCAAAAGCCCGTCAAGAGCCTCAGAAGCAATTGAGATTGGGTATTGCCAGGGGAGTATTACCACCTTCTCCTTCCAAATTAGGGCTTGAACTTACTCAACTCACCAAGGAACAAGCAAATACGTTGCACATTTTGAAGTCTCGATCATTTGCACCTTGCAAGTACATTCATACTCCCACATTGGATCAATTAAATATTGCGACTGAGGTGAAAAGATTATTTACAACAATTGGATGACAGCAATATTTGACACTTAATTATCCCATATTTCTTGAATTGTGTTGAAAATTTTATAGTACTTTTAAATTTGTGAAGCCGGACAACTTCACATTAGATACTCCAAATGTGGTTAGTTATAGGCTGTTGGGGGTCGAGTTAAGTCACTCAATTACTAAGTTTAATTACTATTTAGGTTTCATTGATGAAAATTTCAATTAAATCTAAGGAGTATATGGAGAGTGTTTGTGACTATATTGAACCCTTTGCTTCGTATTATGTCGGGATTTGGAAAGAGATGTCAATTGATAAGTTTAGATATGATCCTAATCAATCTAAGAGCTCTTATCTTAAAGACTCGATTTTGAAATATATTCAAAGATTTTTGGCCTTCAATTTTTCTAGGAGGAAGGATGCTTCAGGAACTATGACAAAAGCCGAATTTTATTTTATTTGGTGTACGTTGAACAATGTCAAAATGAATTTTGGTTGTTGGGTAGCAACACAATTTCAGATGGTGCTCACAAAGAAAATAAGCCAATGATTTTAGGTTCCCTTATCACTAATTTGACTATCCGACTTGGTCTGTTAAACCTTGATGAAGATAAAAATTTACATGTTGCTTGATAGTCAGAACCTTTGGATTTGGTTTGTTTAGAGAGGATGGGGGTCATTGAGTATAAAGATGATTGTTATCAGTTTACACCACCGGGAGAGATCAAACTCACAGTCAGGCAAGATCCCAAGCCTTGCAGTTCTTCCCGTACTTCTCGAGTTGTAGATGGAACTAACTCCTCAATTGCAGCACCATCTTCTTCTTCTTTTGATGATCAATTTCAGCAGTTGGATAGTCGTCTCTCCAGGATTGAGCAGCAGATGTCGAGAATGGAACGAAACTTGGATGCTTATTTCGCCTTGGTTGGATTCACACCTCTCACTTCCCCTCACACTTGGTGCTTGTCAATACTCGCTCTCCTCTGTCAGGGAAGTCCTCTTATTTTCCTTTTCCATTTACTTTCATACATTGAGGACAACGCATCGTTTAGGTGTGGGGGAGGAGAATAATTATGCAGCTTTTTTTTTCTTCTTTCACTTGTGGTTTTCTTTCTTCATAAAATAAAATAAAATAAAATAAACAAAAGAAGAAGAAAAAAATTTTGAAGAAAAAATGAAATTTTTTTAAAAAAATGATGAAAAAAGAAAAAGAAAAAAAATGCAAATTTTTGAATTCATACCTCGCTTGGCAGGTTGTGCAGAAATTTGTTGAAGTAATGCAAGCTCAAGCCAACTTGAATATGGAAGTACATGTAGTTGTTGAGATTTGAATTCATGCAATTAGTTCATGCATTTCCTTTGATGCATTTTCACCTAAATTCCATTTTTGTTTAATCCTTACTTAAGCCATATTACACCCCTATTAAAGTCCCTTGGATTTTTGCATTGAATTCATATTTAGTGGTGAAGATGTGATATATTTACAAGTTTATGGTAATTTCATTCCATGATGTTGATTTGAGTGTTCAATAAACCCTTAAATATTTTGAGCGCATAGAGTGATATTCTAGTGAGGGTAGTTAAACCTTGTGCATTTTGATTTTGAAAAAAAAAAATTGTCAATAAGATGGGATATTGGTGTTGGTATTTGATAATTCTTGGTATGAAATGCTTGTTATTTTAATTGAGTTTTGGCTTGATTTTGTAATGAATGGTGTCTAGGAAGTTGTATGCTTGAGGACAAGCATTGCTTAGGTATGGGGGAAATTTGATAGTGAGATAATTGTGCATGTTATTTATTAATATTTAATCTTAATTTTGGCCAAATATTATGCTAATTGATGGATTTTGTTTATATTTGGTGTTTGTGTTGTTTATAGGACCTTGGACTAGAAAATGGCACTTCAAGTTAAAATTTTCAGAAGACTATTTGCTCCAAAGCATGCCCACGCCAGAGATTGAGAAGCTGAAGATTGGAGATAGGACCCAGAAATTATCTCTGAAATTTGGAATTATCTTTTGGACGTTTTGTTAGGAGTCTTTACTAGAATAGGGAACTTGTTTGGTTAGTATTTTATTATGGGATAAGTTAATTTCAGATAAGAAATTGATTAGGATAGGAAATAAAGGAGGAATCAATCTACAGTTGGAGAAAAAGAAGGAAGACAAGATTTGATCAATCTCTCGGGAAGGAAAATCGAGAAGGACCTTTTCTTATTGAGCTCCTTCGTTACTTGATAAGAGAGTATCGTGACTAGTAGTTCAGCTTCTCTTTCGCACTTTAAAATAACATTTAGTAGGTAGAAAGACTTTCATAGAGATTTGTGGCAGCATTTTCTTCATGGAGCAAAGCTAAATTTATGTCTAGTTGAGGAGTAATCAAGGCACGATTTCATGATCAATTGTGAAATCTTTTAAATTTTTTTTTCTGTTCTTTATATTATATGTTCATGACTATTTAATTATTTTTCGTATTTTAATGGTTACTATCATTTGGATTTAATTGAATAATTTGGCTAACTATTCAATTGTCTGAATGATTTAATGCCAATTAAGACATCAAGTTCGCAATACTTGATAGTTTAATATTAGTGGCAAATAACACAATTTCATTACCTCACAAGTAGTCTAATTTGTATTGTGGGAATAATCAATCTAGTTTAAATGAACCTGCATGTGTGTTTGTTAACTAGAATTGGATATCTCTAATATTTAAAACTGTGAATATATTAAATTTTATGAGCGTCTCCAGGATTATCTACTTTACAAGGGAAGTAGTTAATGAGCGTCTCTTGACTGTCTAGAAATTAAGGAGAGATTGGTGGTTCGACGGTTGTTGAATTGCTATAACCAATTTATTTGTAAACATATAAGTTATTTCTTGTATCAGTGATCAATTGAGTGCATCGTTACCAAGATTATTTCCTTGACTAGATTTTGATAATTAATTTATTCTATTGCATTATTTTATTTTATTATAATTTCAAAGAAATTCTACAACCTCCCCCCCTCCAATATCTAGTGCATTTTTCTGTGAGTAATAAATATACCAGTTTTCTAAGAAGACGACCCTACTCATCACTATATTCATTAACTTTTGAGGAGTAAGTAATTTTATTTTTAGTGGTTTGACACCCACCATTTTTGTTCATGCAATATGCTTCAAAAAAGTGGCCCAATTCCTTGGTATTTATTTAACTTGCCCAACTTCATTGGCATATTCATTTTCTACCATTCATTCAACCTTTTTTTTTCTGGGTATAAAACATTTGGCTTCAAGAAGAAAGGAAGATTGACCAATCTGAAGTCAATGAATTCACGATTTGCTTGTATAATTCAAATTATAACCCTAAACCTCCATCTAAATTTATAACATGTGGTTTGAAATGGAATCCAATCCTCTACACTTGAGAAACAAATTATTAACAAGGTGGCCGGTAACCATATGAAACAATTGTCTGAGGCTTTTATACATCTCACTCATTTATATGTGTATTTTTTTTTTAGATATTAAAAGGAACTATATGAATTCTTAAGAAAATTACAACTAAAGACAGCTAATTATATGTTAAAAGTTTTGAATTGTGTACTTCAAGTCCAAGTCTCACATGCATAGTCCTACAAGGCCATAATCCAAATTGCTGGATTCCTATCCAATTGCCTAACCTACATTTTCTAGTACTTTGAGAATTTGTTTATGTTAATATGCCGTGTGGATTTGGTAGTATAATAAGTTTACTAGCAAGGCTAGGCAAATTGTTTATTTTGCAAGAAACAGTCAAAATTCTAGATTCATGTTAACGAGGGCTAGTTGTTTAGATCAATGGAAGACTGGTTCAGTTCCATCAAAAACAAAAACCATGTTGATGGACAAAAACGACAGAGCTAAAACAAATTTCCACCAGGATCTGCACATGCTACACTTTGGCACCCTTGTGTTTTATAGTATTTCATTCGTTTCATTGAAAGTGTCATGTTTTCCTTTTTGATCTGTTCCAAAATGTTTGTTACTTGCCAAAAATGATTGTGTACTTCATCAATAATTTCCAATGCTTACCCCTATCTCACCTGACTAAAAAGTACCCAAAAAGTCTTTCACCAAGACTTGCAACTTTGTTGTTCAGTTGATTGATATGCATGCACCAACCATTTTGAAATGATTGTTTTTGTGACGCCCCCACTTCTCCCTAAGGCGAACCAAAGGGTATCCGCGGGACGCCTGCCCAACTCTCGCTAGGACTCACGCAAAATCCCATTCAAGCTTAATACAATACTAAATTACAACCAGATAAAGTAATAGCAAATAGCGCGGAAGTTTTCAAACTTAACAACACATAACCATTATTCAATCCTTACGATGGGTCTCCAAAATACATCCCAAATACTAAAAATTTCGTAGCCACAAAGCTTGGCCACTAACATTGGGGCCCTATTACAAAATATCACAAAAGGGGTTCTTCCATGTCTCAGCCCATGTCCACTCCTGTTAAGGAAAACAAATCTATAGGGTGAGCAAAACGCTCGTGAGGCCAAGAACACACATACAAGCATGTAGTTCAAGTAACACTCCCAAATTAATCAATTTAAAACAATAACCATTCGATAAAGAGTACTTTACTGAAAAGTAAACATAAACAATTCAAAGATATAGGAGCTCTCAGGAGCTATTTTCCACTTGCACGATCACGAATCTTCACGCGTTGACACTCCGTCAACCGAGTAGGTTAAATCCGTAGAAACATCACTTACACTTCCCCTCTCAACCTTACATACCACACCGGACCCGCAATACATTTATGAGGCGATACTTCAGCGAGTATGCCAAGCAAGACCTCTCAATAGGTCGAGCTTATGAAATCTCATGGTTCACTGAGGAGCTCGACCAAGCCCATGCGGGCTCGAGTCCAAAGCTAGCCAATAAGAGAGTTTGGGCGTCCCCCACTTTTACACTTTTGTGTCGAGGAGGTTCACTCCAACGACTTATGTAATCACAGCATAAATAATCACTTAAACACTTCACATATATTCACTTAATAAATTACTTAAACAAGTAAGTACTTCACTTCACTAACTCAAGTTCACTTCGTTTAAATGAGGACGAGTGCGATAAAGTACACACTCGACTCAAAGGTTTCAAAATCTCAATTTACATAACACTTATCACTTTGCAGATATATCACATAATACACACACTTGACACTCACTGTGAGTCAATAGCAAAAGTGTCACTTGGAGGTTCAAGCTTCCACCGTGGGATCCTCTTGAAGGTCCTCGTGTGTGCCTGAACAAATAATAGTGAATTATCATTCATACATCCCAATTATCAAGGAAGATTGTGCACTAGTACAATCTAGGAAAATTTCATGATAATGAACCTCAATTACTTGTAAATCGAGGTTCAAGTGGAGTTTCTTAAAGTACAAGAGCAATCGAGTCTTTTTGTCTTGAAAATCAAGCATACACGTTCAAGTACTATCGAAGGAATAAGGAGTACTCGAAAAACTCCATTTCCTTGAAATTCGGAAAATTTCAGTTTTGATATGATATTTTGAAAAATCGTATCTCACATTCCACATGTCAAAAATTGGAAAACTTGGTACCGTCGGAAACCTCTTCCAAAGTACTAAAAGTTCCTAGAATACACTTTTCTAAGATTCCAAATGAAAAACATTCAAAAATAAACTCAAAGTCGCTGTTTTGGTTCATAAGGCAGATTTAAGTTGGTTTTTGGCCAACTTTGAAACTTTGGCAAAATTCACTTGATTGGAACTAGCCTTTGAAATTTGGAACTCTATTAGAGTCACAATCTAAGTTTACAACAAAACAAGCGGAATGAGAAACGGAGTTTTGAGCACTAAGATATGTGAAACAAGGGTTTTCCAAACTCGAGTCATGAACTTTGGAAATTCATTTGAGCCATGAAACGGCCTTGGAATAATACCAAAATTAGCAGTATAATACTAACATATAAGGGTTGTCCCTCTACCAAATTTCATGGAGAAATAACTTCGGGAAGGTAGTCAACCAAACAACCAAAGTTTCAAAAAAAATCCTAAGGCAAAACTGCCTTGAGCTTTTTTTGTTTTCCATTCCAAACATTTGACCAAGGAAAATCCTTCAGACATGGTTCATTTGTGTAGGAAGAGCCTAAGGAACATTCATGGTACATTTGGTAAGTGTTTCAACTCCAAGAAATTCAATTGGCAAGTCCACACCAAGTCTAGCATCAATTCTGCCCAAAATTTAGGGTTTTCAAGAACAGGGCAGGTTTCGTATTTTGATCACAAATCACTCAATTCAACTTGGAATTGAGCATGGTTGGTGGTGTTGGAAAATAAATTCATAAAAATATAATTTCACAGAAGAAATCATTTTGAAATTCAGCACACAACTAGCTCAAATTCTAGCCTCAAGTTATAGCTTCTGAACTTCGTTCCAGGAAAACAGAGAAACAGGACAGTTATTCTTAAACAGTTGGTACAGAATACTCAGGTGGAATTAGGTGTTTCATTTTATACCGTTGGAAAGCTAGGAATGTCTAGTTTCAAATTCCATTGACGGCACTTGATTTCAATGTCGGAGCACAACGTTATGGCCGAAACAAGAAGGCTGTCTGAGCATTACGGGAAAATTTTTCCAGGTTTGCTAGCTTTGTGAGATTAATCCATTTGACCAACAAAACCTCAATATTTTTCGATAAAACTTTATACACCATCTATACAACATATAACCATCATATATAAGCCATTAAAACCTCAAAATTCAGCAAAAAGAGGCACGATCATAACAGGGGCAGAATTGGAAACTTTACATCCATGCACACCTTGAAGTTTATACTAGCTATGTACCATTAATCTACCAATTTGAGCACTAAACCAACATTAAATCCATCATCAATCATCACATCAGCCATCAATCCAAGAGTGGGAGTTCATAGAGTCCACATTCAAAATTTTCCAACAATAACAAGCCACCCACATGAATATCTAAGCTCATAAGTGTAAATCAACTTCCAGAGGCCAAGAATTTGAGGGTTGATGATCACTTACTTATGTGGGTGAACAAGACAGAATTTTCAGCCCCTCCTTGCTTCAAAATAAACCATGAAAAGCTCCCCATTTTTAGCTAGATACAATCTCCAAGTATCAAGCTATGTGTGTGTGAAATTTGGAAGGAATTGGAGATGATTTGTGCAAGATGGAGTGAAAAGATGAAGAAGCTTTTTGGTCTTCTTCTTTCCCTTGCTGTTCGGTTGTGTTGAGGGCAGAAATAGAGAGTGTTTGCTGATGGTGAGGCTTTCGTGAGAAGCTTACCAATTGTGGGTTTCAAGTGTACAAAAGTCAACTCTCCAATAGCGCGCGTACGCGCGCGTTTTGTGCTCGATTCCTCTCACGTTCATTTCACTAGTGCACTAAACCTTTAATGCACTTATATTCATATTAATATTATTCACTCTTAATTGTCCCAAAATAAGGGTCTAAAGTTCCTCAATTAAATCGCGCGTGTAAAAACGCGTGTCTCCCAATTAAGCGCAATAAAGCGAAACCTCCAAGAATTTCTTATAACGATAGTACTAATAACTATCACTTGAATACTTAAACATAGAAATACCTATTTTAGAGCCATTATACAAGTCTCCAATTTTCCCAGTTTATTGTATTTCTAAATCAACTAAAATCCCTAATCACGTATTCACTATTTTCACTTAATGAGCTTCCAAAAATTAAATTTTGAATCGAGTCACTTTAAAAATATAACGAAACTATAAATCCATGTAATTAGGTCTAAAGAGGTTAGAAAATAATAATCGGCATAAATAGGCAATTAAATATTTAAATAAGCTCGAAATGAAATTTTAAAATAATAAATTTTTGCGAGACATCACAGTTTTCCCATGTCATCACGCTCTAATTCTAGTTAGAATAAGTAGGGATGGCAATGGGGGTGGGCACCCACCCCGCGGGGGTACAAATGGGGTAGGGGATGGGGCGGGGGCGTGGGCAAAATATTTACCCCCGCCTTAAAACGGGACGGGGGATGGGGCAACATACACCCGCCCCATCCCCTGCCCCGTCCCCTGCATAAATAAATAAATAAATAAATATATATATATACACACACACACAAAAGTAACAAAACCCCTAATTGTTCAAGGTATTTTTGGTTAGTGTTTGAGAATTCTTCCTCTCTCCCGTTAGTTCTAAAAAATGTTTGGACATACGAGGAGAGTTTTGCTTTTCGTATAGGCTTGCTTCTGATTTTTTTTTGCTTCATGTACTAGGCTTTTGTGTGCATAAATTTCTGAGTTATTCAATCCTTTTAGATAGCCATGGATATAACTTATTATGGTGGGGGTCATCTTTAGCTAATTAGTTCAGGAGACCTGTGAATGCTATTATTTAATGGGAAAAGCTCTATGTTGTTGTAAAGCTATGTTGTGGCTTTGGATATGAATCTCTGGCATCTTATGTACTAATACTCGTTTTACGGCAATTAAATGGTTTAAGATTTTAGTATTATAAAAAAAAAAGATAGCCATGGATATATGTATAATGCTGAAATAACTCCAAATGATATATTTTGGTCAGGAGATGGGCTGGTAACTGAAAAGTCAGATATATATATAGAAGGGCAATCAAGTGCAACCTAATAAAAAATTCAGTGAATTATTGTAAATGAACATTTTATGATAAGTTGATTTCTTTTCTCGCGGGAGACCGCGGGAGAAACGGGGCGGGGGTGGGGGGCAAGGGGCGGGGAATGGGGCGGGGGACGAGGGGAGTTATTTGACAACGGTGCGGGGGATGGAGGAAGGAACCCCCGCCCCACCCCCACCCCCACCCCACTGCCATCCCTAAGAATAAGTCATGTAAACCAATAAATTTATGGATCCTATTGTCATGTTTTATCCATCCATTATTCACCCTTTTTGTATTCAAATGAAGGACAAAATGAAAAGTGTGCAATGGCTTGGTTGACTGGATCAGCAGCTTATTTGTGTTGAAATTTTTTTTTTTCCCATCTTTCATTATCCTACAGTTGGCTGAAATCCAACAATTGCAAGCTGTCTTCTTGCTTTTGTCAACAATTTACTCGTTTTGTATTTGGTTGTAAAACTGTGTGGACAGTTTCGCCCATGTACATGTGTAACACTTTAAAGCTGGATGATGCTTTAAAGTGGAGTCGTGTAAAAAGCCTACTACAGTAACAACAATATTCTATATTTGCATTGCCATCTATTGCCATTTAGGCTTAATGGTTAGTGTTCAAGAATAACCGAATAAAATAAATGGAATGGAAGGGCCTTCAAGCTCTTGAATTTGTCATCCAATCAACTTATTATCATCCCAACAAGAATGCCAAAATTATCACGTCAACTTATACATGAAAGATTCTCAAGCAAACCTGTAATATGTTTTGGACTAAATCTGAAACTCCTTTTACAAAGCAAAAAAAAACTACACATAATATATACCCAAAACTCGTTAAACTAATTCATACCATTTGTAGTTTGACCTTAAAAGCTTTTGACAATTTCTGAAATGTACAGTTTCCCAGGTTCCATTCTTCCACATCCCAAAAATGTACCTAGAAATTAAAAAAAAAAAAAAAGTAATTGACTTCCGCGTCCTTTGACTTTTGAATGAAAATTGATACAAAGTCAAAATGGTTTAGCTGCTTAGCGACATTGCTTAGAAGAGCACCTTGGTCTCTTTCTAATTTAAACCTGTTTGGATTGCTATTTTCTAAGATTTTTGTAAAAAAATATGCAGTAGCAATTTGATAATTATGAAGTTAAAAAAATAATTAAAAAAATGTGTTTATAAAAAATGTAAAAAAAATTTTGGAGAGAAATTGCAATCCAAACAAGCCAAATTAGCCAAACAACAAGCAGATAGCAAGCGTGACAGTTTACGGCATCTAGGATTCTAGAAGTGCAGTTTTCATAATTCTTGAAATTAACTTTAAAACAAATAAATAAAGATAACAGGAAGAAGATAATGCTTGAGATCGATGCCATGCAAACTCTCTGGGATTCACAGGTTACCAAACAAAATGACAAATAAAATTTGATTGTTTTCGTAATTTAATTTTTTTTTTAATTGCAAACCCCATATACAACGGAGGGATACCAGCCCAAATCTTCGCAATTTGATTAAATACTAAAAATTTGTCAAACAATATGCCAAGCTTTTGCTTCCAAAAGGGGCATACAGGCATCTGTATACAAAAAGTCCGTTCACCAACATCCTTTCTGCTAAATCGAATGTCTTCCTTTAACTTTTAGTCAGTCCCTAAGTAACTTTTTTTAATAAAAGAATAATTTTCATGTTAAACTTCTCTTTATACCATCTTGAACACTACCAATACAAGTGGACTCATATTCTCCCCTAAAATTTAACACAAAAATTGTTATCCGCCATTTTCTTACATAATTACCTCAGCTAAAGTGGAACTAGAACCCAAGTTTTTCTCACTGATAAACCATTAACACTTATGTAAGGTTAAACAAAGTTTTTTTTAAAATTTTTTAAGCTGAAAACCCTGACAGTAAATAGCCATCAAAGGAGTTTATTCATTAGGATGAACTGGAATCATCATCCATGCAATGCACTTGAATAACACATTTTTAAAATTAATTTAAAACCTAGAAAAATTATTGAAATTTTTACTACCAAAACCATTATTATTATTACCTTCCTTTTAATACCCACGAATGGTTACATAATTTTTTGTAAGTCAAAAACCAAGACATTAATATAGCATCAGGATGATATTCATTAAGAATATTAACGTGAATCATCCCCCATCCAATGCACTGGAATAATTATCTTTTGAAATTATATTAAATCCTAGAATAAATTATTGAAAATTATGATTATAGGAAATTTATACTGAAGTTAAAGAATTATCAAGATGAGTTTGCTCATAAGCTAGTTTCATTAAACTTCTTTTCTTTTTTTTCTTTTTTTTTCTTGCAACATAGGAATTTAGACATTTGAAAAAAAAAATAGGAATTTAGACATTTGAATCAAACTAATAAATAACTCTCTAGATAACATCAATCAAATTTATTTCATATTAAGAATAATTTTAAAAAACTTAAGAAAATGACACTTGAATTGCTTCTGATGAAAACTAAGATCATTGGAAAGTTTCTGCAACACCTTATCTAGTGAAATACATCAGGATTTAATCTTTATATACACATGCACTACGAAGTTTTGATACATGCCACATAAATCGAATTTGAATTTAAAATTCAAATTTGATACATGTGTTGTGCATCCAAATTTGCTAATGTATTTAATGATAATGTAAACGAGGTTAATCCAATACATAATCTAATACAAACTAATAGAATTAAGACAATTATAACAATTTGCAGTCATAATTTGTTTACAAAAGATCTTTGCCATTGACTGTTCAAACTTCAAAGAAGTTATAGAATTAAATTGAAATTAAGAAAAGAGTACCACGAACATTAGCTGCATAACGTACTTCTTTGATAGATGTAATATTAAAGATTACACAACTTAATTATGGGTCGATATTCTTCTGTGCCAATAAATTTATGATGGTTGAATGGGCCCTCAGGCAGGAAGGTATCTTCTAAAAGTTCGAATTACTTCATGAGATGAGATGAGATTGTGTAACAATATGCATTCCTGTCTTTTAATTTCAATTGTTAATAGATGTACTTCCATTAAGTGCACTGATCAATATGCACATCCAAAGAGCTAGGAGATTAACTCCGTGCAGGGCCATCGGTAGGGCATTCCTGGTGTTGGATTCTACGTTTTTAAACTCGAATCAGACAAGCCGGTTGAATCGGAAAGCGACCAAGTGTCCAGTCCAAGTCTTTCTAAAAAACCATTTGTTAAAAGCTTGGTCAAACCCAATTAAAACTGGGGTTTGACTGGGAACCGACAAAACCGGTTGAAGCCCGATTTTTTCCCCATTTTCTTCTTCCGTCCACAAGTCCCTGCTATCTGAGTACACTAGGTCAAAGAGGGTTTTGCAGAGGGATTCAGAAACAAGAATGAGTTGATCAAGAAAGTTGTTCGTAAAAACAATGGGACTCCAATAAGAGAAGGGTTCTTGAAGAAACCTGTGGAAAGTAGCGATAAAGAAACTGATGATGAACTCTACCAGGGGGCAAGGCGTCAAGAATTACAAGGAGGATTGTAATGGTGCTAGTATTGGGATTTTCATTGGAAAAACAAACAAGAAAAAAGAGGAAGGTTTTGATCATGAGCAATTCAAGACGAAGGGTGTTAAGAGTAAGAAAAATGTTTATGAGGGTCCAAATCCTGCACCGGGTTTGCCAGAGAAAGTCAAGGAACAAATTTGCGAGAGAGCCAGAGAAAAGGTAGAGTATTTGATGAAAAAATGGGGAAATTTTGGTTACACAAAAGGCTCTTACAGTAAGTGATGTCACCAAACAACAAAACCGTATCACCATTCCTTAAACAAGATGGAGGAAAAGGAACTAACGGCTGCATAAAGAAGAAACAAGAAGGACGCATTTATTAAGTTTGGCATTTATTAACCTTGAATGCCCTACAACTTTGAGATAATTTTATTTTGACCCTTTATTGTTTTAATAAAGTATAATATTGACCCATTATATTTTCCAAATTATATTGTTTACCTACAACTTTTAAAATTTTTTCAATAGAGTTCTTTTGGACTAAATCTAAACTCATCAAATATGTATATAACATTGTAAACCACCAACATAAGAGGAATTTTTATATATTATTTGTATTATATATATATGACGTATTTATGACGTTATCCGATTCGACCCCTATAGAACCCAGTTGAATCCATTGGTTTCTGACCCCTTAACTTGACTAAGTTAATGCCCAGTCTAAGTCTGAAAACATTGGTTGGATTTGCGACAAGTGAAACTGTGCTTCGGTACCAATAGGTGCGGATGTGGTAATCATACTTTGGTATACAAAAACACATTATTATTGTGTTAGTGCAAAATTTTGTGCAGATCAACAAAATATTATATTTGCATTCCATGCAACAATATAATTTGATTATATGTCAACTATTGACACTAGACATGTCAATGGGTAAGGTTTATGTTGAATCCTTAAAAAAAAAGTTTTAGGTTAAATTTCTTTATTCCAGATTCAGATCCATTAAATTTAGTAAAATTCAAATCTAGACCCAGACCCTTATGCATTTGAAAAGTAAATCAATTTCAGATCCAGACACTTATGGATTTGAGTATCCAATGTATATTCATAGATATTTTTCTGAACATACAGTAAAAACTAAAGTGATAGTTTGAAACTATATAGAGTTAAAAATTAACATAAATACCATCTAATTTTTATTTTTAAATAATGAAATTGACATTTCAAGATGTTGAATGCAATATTATAAACTCAAAAAAAGAACTGTTATTAACTAAAACTATTTATTTTTAAAGTTTCATCTACATCTACAATCAATCTTTCATTTGTTTACGTTTACTTTTTCTCATTTTTGCTAAAAAGGCTTGTCCCAATTACAGTGACATAGAATATTACATTATTTTATAAATTTACTTATACAGATGCGCTCACACACACACATACATATATATATTATTTATACATGAGTTTGGGTAGGATCTAGTTTGGATCTAGATTTGGTCTAAATCATAGAAAATCATACCCTGCCTAAATCAATGATTCTCTTATTGGGTAGGATTTAAGTTGACAAATTAAATTCAAATTCTACCTAAGTATATTGTATCTAGATTGAATCTAGGTAAGATCCAACCCATTGACATATCTAATTGTCACAAATATAATAAATGTAAATGTCAATAGATAGGATTTAGACGGGATATACTTGATCCACGCCCAGATCTAGACCCAAGAAATTTATTACTACCTGAATCCGGATCCAGACCTAGTCTGGAAAAGAAAACTCAAACTCAAACTCTTATTAGTTTGAGTACTTTATAGGTATCCATAAGTATTTCTTAATATGTAAACAAAAAGGTTAAATTAAAAAAATAAAAACATATGAAAGTCATGCATAAGAAAAATACAATCGAATTATCATTTTCAATAATAGAATCAACATTCAAGAATATTGCATGGAAAAATCATAAACTGAGAGTATGAAATGTTATCAAATAATTCTATTTGTTTGAAAATTTTTATTTATATTCGACATTGAAACTTTCAGTTACTTAAACCTCTTCAACTATTTCTCTTATATATATAAACTATTTACATTGTTGTGGGGGCAGTCTTTAATTACCCTACCACAGCAAAGAAAAGTCAACAAAATAGTAAAAGAACTAGCAAAACATAAGGTAACTGCAGCAAATCCATACAAATGTGACCACCAGATTACAAGGATGCCTTTCTATCTTATTTAAGATTATTTGAGAAACTTTGGGACTCAAATCTTCGATCCTGAGACAATCAATACTTATTGGCAGATAATGAAAAATTCTGCAGCAAATTTGGTAATGTTTCTAACTCTATCCCTTTATTGAATCAGCCACCACCTCCTCACCTCCTCGTATAACTAATCTTTCTCTCTCTCTTCTTTTTTTTTCTCTTTCTTTCTCTTGTCTTTGGGCATGTAACAGCCATCTTTGCCAGAGAGAAACTTGGTTTTGGCAAGTCAATTGCCTTCTCAAGATTTACAATCATTATATTATTGATGATTTAAATTCTGAAAAGCTAGTAAATATTTATGTCGTTATGTTTAGCACAAAGAACAAATTTATTATTTTCACTTGCTGGAAATATTTGCTACCAATACCATTACTCATTGTTGTCTTCTTCCTTGAAATAATATTTGGTTTGGAATACAGATATTTGGCTTGGAATATAGAGAAGATATAATGATGATAAAGAAAGAAAGGGTTTGAGAAAAGGATGAAGTCTGTTGATACTTGGTATATTTAGAATATTTTTATTGTTGTGGAAGTCACTACCTAATGATCAAGTCCTTGTTTAGCTGCCTTATCTAGTCGAGTAATAAACTAGCTATGAGTAATATTCTTAGGAGTAAATTCATCCTATAATCTGGAGAGACAGGACAGGACAAGACGGTGGGATACATATTGGACTAATCTTGCTCAATGAGTATTTACTTCCCTCAACCTTTCGTCGTCTTCGGAACCCTAACTCGAGAACCAAATCAATCATACCCAACATGCCTTCTCTGCCGCGATCAACGAAGGTTCTGCGGGCTTATCGGGGTGCCAAGGAGGCTCACGAGACCTATCGCGATGCCAAGGATGACGTTCACAGGAACCATGCCCGGCTGTTGAATTTTTCTAAGATCGTGATTGGATCCGTGGCGGATCTCAAGACTGTTATTCTTCTGAAGGAGACCCATGATACTTGGCAGGTGGAGGTTGAACTACTGAAGAAGTACAAGCCAAATGGCCAAAACAAACCATCTGTAAAACGCCTCCGGCATATGGCCGCGGAGGCCGGAATCCCTTTTTTGGGTAAAAAAGTTAGGGCCTAAGGGAGTGTGAGGGTTGAGGGTTTAGGGTATGGGGTATGGGATAGTAGGGGGGGTATGGGGTAGTAGGGGGGGAATGGGATCTTCCTGATTCTGAGTTTCGACGTTGATACTTTCTATCTTGTATATACTATATATGCTATTGCCTATCGTTATGCTAAAAAAAAAAAAAAAAAGAGTATTTACTTCTTTATTTGAATGATATTCAAATAATGGAATGTTCTTTTGATTTCTTACCAACAGAAATGACTAATGTATGCTTTTATACCTCTCTTGTATATAAGCAGGGGACTAAAGGAATTTCTAGTGGTTGTCCTTGAACCAATGAAAAAGTTCTACGTGGAGAGTGCCAATATCGCCATCCTAGCACATATACAGCCTAAGTGGCCAAAAAGGATCATAAAGGTAATAAATTTTAAAATTAGATTACTTTGGGTATATGTCTTGGAAAAGAGTTTATTGCCAAAATAGCTCTTCTTCCAAAACATATACCCAAAGTAACCTAATTTTAAAATTTATTACCTTTGTGATCCTTTTTTGTCACTTAGGCTGTAAATGTGCCAGAACAGAGATAAAGACACCCTCCATTTTTCTTTCCCATCTAATATCTTCTCCAATTTTCTTTCTAATCCTTCCCACATTTTTTCTTTCATTATCTTTCCCTTGTCAAACGTAATTCTAAGAAACCATTATTTATGTTAACAACATCTAAAAAATATTCTTCTTGAATCAATAATCTCAAGGCAAATGAAGATTATTCTTTTGTCTTTTGAAGGAGTAGGAAGGATAACGTAAACAAATATGATAGCCTTGATGTTTTTGTAATTGCTTACAATTTTCGTTGCAATTTTTGTATTTTAAAATTTATTTTTGAAAAACTATATGCAATAGGTTTGATACATTTAGAAAAATTTAGAGATCAATAATAGCAAGGTCAATAATGGTAGAATTTATTTTAAATAATTATAAGGAAATTATAAAAGTTATGCGATCTTTTTGTGCCTCTATAATAAAAAATTTAAATTTTTAGTTCATGTTGGAAACTATAAACTAGATTAGAACTTTCCTTTCTGATTATCCTACATGGCAATCAGGATAACTAGATGGCAACAATAATATCATTATGAGAATAAAATTTGAAAGTGAATCACATCACATATCTATATCTATATGTATTCAAGAAGGGATTTTTAGCAGAAACCCTCTCAATGTCTTCTAAACTTCTCATTTTTTTTCTAAATTTTTGTATTTATTTTAATACATAAAAAGTAGTGGGTTATAACCCACCTTATCACTAATCAAATTTAAATTTAAAATATTCCTACTATCTCTTAACTCATCCTACAACTACTCCTACAAATCCTCTAATCATCATCCCACGTTTCCCCCTACATTTCCTCCCACGTTTCCCATTCCAATTAAGAGTCCACTCCAACTATCTCTTAACTCATCCTACAAACAATCCTACAAATCCTCTAATCATCATCCCACGTTTCTCCCTATATTTCCTCCCACGTTTCCCACTTCAATTAAGAGTCCATTCCAACTATCTCTTAACTCATCCTACAACCACTTCTACAAATCCTCTAATCATCATTTTGTTAACACAGTTTGACAGTAGCTCGATTCATATTGTGGAATAAATTTGCTAATGATGATGGTGAACGGTTATATCAGTCTGTTACAAAAAAAATATTATTTTACTAGCATGTGGTATTTACATATAAAATTTCAGAGGTAAATCAATTGCTTTTAGTTATATTCTATATATTTTGAATAGCTTTTGAGTGAACATAACCATGCTATGCGGGACCATCACTGTGTACAATTGAAGCTAACAAATTGTATATTAATCACAATTTAAATTTTGCTCGATACCTGCGCAGTTGGTGAGTTCCTCAGTAACACTATATCAAACTATTTATATTGTTTCGTACTCTTATTGACATGTATTTCAAAAAAATTGCAGGTTTGAAAATAATATATGTGCCCGCAAGTTAGTTACGTGGCTGAGATCAAGCAATTTCACAACACCACAAGCACTGTTGATAGCAAATTCAAAGAGAATATGGAAATCTGAATATACAATCATGCCTACGGTAAGCTTACTCAAATTTAATTAATTACTGAACGAATTTTTTCAATTTATAATCATAACTTATATTTTCTTTCATTCGGATCAGGTTAAATATTTTCGAATACTTGCTTACATTCAGAACATTAACATAGAAAATATGTTCTACGAGCTATGCAAAAATCGTGGACAACTATGTGAAGGTCATTTTTCAAAGATAGTGTGTATGCATTGTAATGACGTGGTTGACACTGTTATTAGGTAATTAATTTCATGTATATTTAACTTCAATATATTTTTCTGTATTGCATATAATATTTTATTTATCAAACAGGTATAATGTTAACATACAAATCAGAGATTCCAGTGGTAACATGCATCTTAATCTACAAGACAGACATGCATGATTTGTATTTGGTTGTGATGCTTCTTATCTCAGAGAATTACAAAGGAAGGTAGAATTTCTTAATTTATATTTATTTATTATAGTACTATTTATAAACTATGTGAAAAAAACACTAATTTCGTACATTCTTAATTATCAGGAAAATGGTGATAGGTTGTTCGGCCAACAAATTAATTCATGCAAAGATCGTGCATTTTCATTTGTAGTACGCACTCCACAAAATTCAACAAAGTTAATTAAATCACCAATTTTGGCATTTATACTAAAAGTAGATTGGTGTGAAGAGTGTTCGCACCTTCAAGTAAGATTATCAAATAGAATACTTAGTATTTGTAAGTATTTCATTTTAACAACATTCAATTACATTCATTTGTAGAAATATATCATTCCCTTTTTTAATATAAATTTTTATTTTTTTCAGGATCCATCTTCTGAAAAAAGACAGTTTTTGAATGATATACACATTTTATTATATTTCAAACTATTGTTAAACAGATATTACATTTTAATTTTGTTGGTACAATTTTTTCACCTTTATTTGTTCACCATTTTATTTTTATTTTTTTCAATAATGTCAGCACCGTGCGTAGCACGGGTATTCACACTAGTGTGTATATATATATATATATATATATATAATAAAGTCTATATTCTCATCCTTATCCCTTTATTTTGTCTCTTTCCTACATGGCTTACTGACATAGCAAGTAGCTGCAATGCGCTCTATAAAATAACATACGCTCTTTCATCTCTCTCTTCTTTTGCCTTTGTTCGTTTATTCCATGATTTTTTTTTTTTTTTGCAAATTTTATATGGAACTTATCTCTCTCCTTTCATAAGCATGTAATCAATTATCAATATCTATCTATATTTAATTTCAAATATAAAATGGTCCTTATCATTCAAGTTCTATAAAATCATCCTTACCATTCCATGCTATATTTGTGGCTGATTGCTCCTCTTTTTGTTTGTGAACTTGTAGGTATAACAAGAGGTATGATTTATATAATTTCTTTTCGATTTAGCATGCATGCCTTTAGTAAAACTAATTGTTATTCTTTTTATATTCTTATCAATATCTCTTAATATCCTTATCACAATTCTTATATCCTACCCAAATACACATACTTTAAGCAACATAAAGAAAGATAAAACTACTTTTTATATTTTTATCAATATCTCTTTATATCCTCATCAATTCTTATTTCCTATGCCTACATATAGCATCTAACATACAAACTTCCACCATCAAATTCACAGTTAGGTGCTTCCAGTGCAAAATCTTGACACATTAAAGCATCAATTTTGGCTTTCCACTACTCTTAATTATCAGATACATCTTCCTTCAATACACATCTTTCTTTTTTAAAAAGACATGTTCATCTTGAATTGTAAGAATTTAGCAACATATCTTGAATTTGTTTGTTTTGTTTTTATTTTCTGTTTGTTTTGTATGAAGAGATATGATTGAGAAAGTATTTTCATCATAAGTTTTCATATGGAAACATGACTTTTGTGATCATATGCTAAGATGTTTGTTAATTTGTCTTTAGCTAATAAATACGATATTAATATTATTCTCAAAAATCATTAATAAATATGGTATTAAAATTAATTTGCCTTTAGTTAATTTGCTTTTAGCTAATAAAGCTGGGCTTGATTGGCTTGCTGTTGCTGATGATGATAGCCATAGAAAGAGGAGAACACCACCTAATTGGACAACAAAAGCGACTCAAATGCCCAAGTCCAGAGGCCAACCGTACTCAAATGCTAATTTGCACGTCAAAATAGAGTAGAACGTTCAAATAGAAGAAAAACAAAAACAATTTTCTGAAGAGTAGAATATTCTTTGATACTGTTTACTGCACTTTTTATCTATTTTCAAGTTTTTGAATGTTATGGTATTGTTGAATGTTATTTTTTCAATTTTTGAATTATTATTCACTGAATTAAATGTTCAAATTTATATTATAAGACTACTTTGAATAACAATGCACATAGTAATATATAATAGATTATACAATAAATTTGTATTTTATATAGACACTTTTATAAAATTGACTAAATAGTTTATTATTTTTCGATGATTGAAGGGGTACAAAACTAGTTAGGAATATATTTTAGCAAGAGTGTTATTTTGGCAAAAAAAAAAAAACTCTTACTTATCCTCTCTTATATTTATTTACTTTTCCTAATTAATTTTACATTTCCAAAAATATCACACCTAAAATAACGAGTGCTCATACGGCACCCGACCCTTTTATTAATATATCACAAACTACATTAGTTTATTGAAGAATCCCCTGAGGAAGATAACAAGTACCCTGACCAATTCCCAGGTAATATGAAAATAATTATACTTACTTTGTGCGCTTCATTCAAAAAAAAAAAAAAAACCCTTTAGTTGAGTACATCATTACTAAACAATTATGTTCTTGAATTATACGAAGGTTGTTAATCAATGTAGTATATCATTTTTGAATGATAACAACATAAAAATACATGAAATAGTTTCGGTGAATATAGTTGAGATCAAATTATGAATTCAAGCAATTACCAACTCTTATTTTTCCTTGAATCGTATACCTTGGGAGAAAAGAGAATGCTTCTAAAGTTTATTTTAGAAAAATTTACACTAGAAAGTAATTTTGTACGTGTTGGGCGTGCTATTATCCTAAAAAACAAAGTTTAAACCAACATTATTTATTGTAAGAGTAGGAATTCAATATTTTCATAAAGATTCTTAAGTTTGTGTTATTGAACACCTTTCTGCTCCAACCTTTCATTGGCTGTTACGGTAAATTGACATCCATTGTCTAGTATTGTAGCTTGACTGATTATATTCTCGCAATCATGATGACTTTATTCAATTAGTGTTTGATAACTTTCTTTCTATTTCAAATCTCAAGTTTATTTATATGTTTTAGAATAGTTCGAGCAAATATGTAGAAACACAATCTTTTTTGTTCTTTCTTTTCACATGACCCATGCTTTTCCTCTTTTTGTACTGGTATCATGTTACCTTGAGTTGGCATGAAGATTTTTTTTTAATAGAGATTTCTATTAATAGCTAGACAAAAATCTCTAATTAAGCCTCAGGTATAATATTTACACGCTTTTCTATGAATTGAATCATTTTGCCCCGTCAAGTTTTATTGAATATTGTCTACTTATAAACATGGAATCCTTATAACAGAATAAATTAATGCATCTCATATCTAACCTGCTTGCATCATGAATCAAGATGGTTTTCTTTATTTACTTGGATGAATCTCATACCTAACCTGCTTGTAACTAAACTCTAATTCCACTACTGTGACGTTCAGCTAAAACGTCGAACATATAGAACAGGTAACATTTATACTGCATTTAGTTTACAAGGAATCATATTTAGATAGAAAATTTTTTGCATCAAATTTAGATTTTCAATTCCATTTATAAGCAATTAGCTCAAAATAATTCTTTGGCTCATGATCAATGAAATTCATGATTTTCTTTGATTTTCCCATTTTTCATTGGGTTATTATCACTTTGCCATCTTAAACTATATCATTACTATCAATTTACTTCCTAATATTATCTTATAGCCACTTTACTCCCATAAGTAATTCAACTCAGCATGTTAATTTGGACAAAATACCCTTTTATTTTATAGTATTACTACATTATTATTATCACTTCATCCCTTTAAATTATAGTGATACAATCACTTTATTCCCTAACATTATTTTCTAGGCATTTTATCCCATCATTAATCTAACCAGTATGTTCAAAATTTTTTAAATGTATTTACCCTTTTTATATATAATTAAAAAAAATTGGAATGCTTTTTCTTCCCTTTTTCACTCTAAAAGTTCCAAAAACATAAAAATAAAAGGATTTTCTCAAATTTCTTTTTTCACACTTATTAATACTAGGAAAAGAGAAAGAGATAGGAGAGAAGAAAACAAAAAATTAGATTTTGTAAAAAAAAAAAAAGAAAATATGGAAGAATATAATATTATAATATTACTTTAATGTCATTGGAATTAGGATTGAAATTGGGTAGTAAATAGAAAAGTAAAATAATTTTAAAATAATAAAAATATCAAATTCTTTCTTTTTTTGTTAAAAAAATTAAGCTCTCTCTCTCCCTCTCTCCCCTATCTTTCTATTTGATTTTTCAATATTAATAATATTGCCAAAAAGAAAGAGACTAATGTTTTGACTTTTTTCTTGATACTAAAAAAGAGAAGATATATTCTAAATTTTTTATTATTTTTATTATGCAAAGAAGAGGGTACTTTCTTCTAAAGTTTTTTAACTTGCTAAATTGGTTTAATGGTGGGATAAATTGTCTAAAAAATAATTCTAAAGGGTAAATTGATATTGAGCATATAGTTTATTCGGGTAAAGTGATAATAATTTTAAAAGCTAAACATGTCTTTTCACTTGAATTAACAAACTCTATTAAGTTTAACTGTTAGTTTTGGAAGTAAAGTGACTAAAAAGTAACATTGAGGGGAAAATTGATAGTGACGCTAAATGTTAAGGGGGTAAAGTGATAACAACCCTTTTCCATTTCTATGGAATTTATGAACAAGTAGAATGTTTTATCTATTTTAATAGTTTCTAAACATCAATGTATAATATAACTCGATTGATATCCTTTTGCCACTTATTAATTCTAGTATTACAAGATCAACTTTTCTCATTTGAAGTTTTTTCCTTAAGATTCCTATATATTATCATTTCAGGTTAATTCAAATGGTTTACATTCTTGGTAAGTTGTCATTTTTATAGTTTACAATTTGTTTGACAACTAAATTTAAGTTATTAATTTAATTGAGGGAAGGGATGGGTTGGGTAGTATCGGGGAGGGACAGTGTAAATAAGAAGTCATGGATTCAAGACCTTCACTTATACTAAAAAAAAGTTGTTAATTTAATTGACAAAATTTTTACTATTGTATTATATTGAAATATTTGTGTGAATTATACTTTAATTGATATTGGTGTTTGTAGACACCAAAATTTTATTTATTGGATTTTTAGCTTTATTTTTTATTTAATTCAAATTTTTCTTTATTTGTTAGCTTTATTATTCCTGGTTTATTTTATTTTATTTTTATTGATTAAATGATAGTTAGGGTTTTTAATTATTTTTATTTTTAACATATTTTGCATTAGATTTCTGAAAAGGAAAATCTTCACAAAAAGTTGTTTTTAATCCTCTTAGATTCAATTTGAAAAACAAAAAAATATATAATTGACATTTGAAAATTGTCAAATTTGTTTTTAAGTGATTTTGAAAAAAAAAATGGAAGCGCGCTGTTCTTTCTCCTTCGTACGAAGGAATAAACTGGAAAATGGTGCAGAAGCGGAAATTGCAGCGGCATTTTTTTTGGTTCATTTTTCCACTCATTTTTTCACATTTCTCTTCTCTCCAAAACTCTCTAGAACATTGTCAGCTCACCCCATGATTCCTAACTAGAATATTCCAGAACAAAAAAAAAACATCAAACGGCTCCCAAATGCCATAAAAAATGCAGCTTCTTCCCATCGTTGCTCCAAGGGTTTAGGGAGCTTAGTTTCCTATAAAAGGAACAAAACGCAGAGAGAGATAAAAAAATGAAGTGAGTGGCGGCTAGGGAAAGGAAATAGGACAATTAGAGTGACGGGCTGAGGGAGGAGGAGAAACAGCAAGCAAGGGAAAAAGAGAGGCGGAGAGAGAGCAAGACAGCAAGAAAGAAAAACTGGAGGGGGCTTTGACGGCTGAAAAGAAGAGACCTTGGAGTGTTCGGCTGAAGGAGAAAGAAAGCAAGATAGAAAAAAAAAAGATTACAAGGGAGGTTTTCGGTTGAACAAAAATGAAGAAACCGAGAGAGCATAGAACGGTGACTGTTGGAGAGAGTAGGGGAATCTGGGCAGTAGGAAGCTAAAGGAGAGAAAAGGGTGGCGCCTGAGAAAAGAAAGCTCAGGGTATTCGGCTGAGAAAAGCTTGGGGCTAGAGGAAACGAAGAGAAAAAGGAAAAGCCTAGGGGAAAACTAGGGTGAGCTTTCAGGTTGGAGAGAGCTACGAAAAATCAGGAAAAAAAAACTGGGAAAGAAAACTTTTGCTTCATTTTGGGCACTCTGGACGATTGTGTCCAGTTTTCTCGCATCGATTCAGCACATTTGACTGGTTATAGGTAACAGTCATCATGCTTTAGTTGGTTTAACACTTCGTATGAGATTCTAGGAATCATTCGCATGAATGAGTTTCTTTTTGCAAATTTTCTGTTCGCATGATTGTTGATGTTAAAAGAAATGGGCTTTTAACGGTTTGATTTTACCAAAGCTTTAGACTCGTTTGACACTTGGTAGTTCAATGGTTTGGCTGAAAGGTGTTAGCTTGGACAAACCCATCTTTGATTCACCAGAAAACTAGTTTGGTTCTCGGTTGGTTGCATGTTCTTCTATTGTTCTGCGCTTGATCTTCATGACCAGAAAACTGTTATGTTGCCTCCTAACTTTTGTGTTGTGATATGTGATATGTGTTTAATGGATTGGGTTAATGAAATTTGCTGGCTTGGTTTGAGATATCATCATATGCCTCGGTTGAGTATGCTGCAAAATTGCAAAAACCCACAAAGTTACAGAAAGGCTTCTGCAAAGAAGAAAGCTCGTAGGATGCATGAAATAATTTCCAGAAATTGCCTTTTAACCCCTAGTTTTCCCCTTGTTATACTAAGGCCCAGAAACTTTGGAAAATTAATCAATTTTGTCCCTTTTAACATGTTATTTTCCTTTGGTAAATGTCTTTTTTGGACAGATTGTTTAGGAATTTTAGGACGGAATTTGAGGATTTAATGTTTTTTGTTAAATTTTAGCTTTGATTTGGATTTTAGTGAAATTTTGAGTAATTTTCTTGTTTAATTATAGCCAAAAGGTTTCATTTATCTTTTGTGAACTTTATCATTTGGTTTGGGATAGGTTTCGCCTTAAGTCCTTAATTTTATTTTATTTCCTTTTAGACTCTTAATTTTATTTTATTTCCTTTTAGACCCTTAATTTTTGTAATAATAATAAATTGATCCCTCAAAGCTTCTTTAATTCTTTTAAATGGGTCCTTGTTTCTTTCAATTTGATGAATAAGGGTTGTTTAGTTTATTCGAATGCTTTGAGTGATTCAATTTCGTGTTTATTTCCATTTCATATGATTGTTTGTTAATTAAAGTGGTGCCTTGATCCTTTTTATTGTTTTGGAGGGTAAATAAGTACTTTCATTCCATAAGGGCACCAATTCAAGGGAGGTACACTCTACCCCTTATTTTGATTTTACTTAACTCTATGTGCCCTATGTGACTTTATGTGCTTAATTGCATGCCTTTTGAATGTTTTTCATTTTATTCATTTATTTATTTGCTTTATTTGTTTCAATTTTGTATATTTATTTTAGTTCAATTTTGATTATTTGAAAGGCATTCAAATGCCAAATTGTAATAGCTAGGGGGTTTATTTATTTATTTTATTCCTTCCCCCCTTAGATTGTAGTTGGGGCCCCCTAATGTAATAGATAGGGCTTTATTTGTTTTAATTGCCTTATGTGTTTTTGCATGTTTATGTGTTACATGTTATTTGCTTTCTTAGGGCCTTGCATCTAGATGTTATGATTATGTGTTATGTGCTTATGTGATATTATGTGTTTACATGCTTTTATATTTTACATGATTAGTTAGTTATAATTAATATGTGATGTCACCACACTAGTCCAACGCTAGTTGTGGCCCCTTTCTCGATTCCACACTAGTCCAACGCTAGTTGTGGTTCCTTGTTTTTGATTTCTTACTAGTCCAACGCTAGTGAGAAAATATAGACATGCGCTAGTCTAACGCTAGACCCTTAAGAGCCCTTCACACGTTAGATCATAATTGTGTGATAAAATCACTTCATCTCATGCATATTTTTCCACTTTTTAGGTTTTTTATCGTTTTGGCATGACATTTCTCTTGTATACACATTCCTTATCCCATATTTCCCCTTTACATATCCCTTATCCCACATTTCCCCTTTACATATCCCTTATCCCACATTTCCCTCTATATAACCCTATGCGTGAGACATGACATTAGACTTGCACTTCATATAAGAAAAATTAGAGATAGGTTAGTACATTTGCTTGATTAGATTAGAAAATACCTCTCAAATATGGGATATGGACGAGTTTGGCTTTGTAACCTTAGCAGGCTCATATTCCCTCTATTAAAGGGAACATTGAAGTCACGAGTATTAGCCCCCGCATCCGTTATGATGCATTCCTCTAGGTCATGTATATTTGTATAATTAATATTTTCTTTTCTTTTCTTAGAGTCTCAAATTTTGCACATTCGTGACTTCTTCAAATAATTATTTTTGGACATCGTAATTAATGCGATTTGCACCAATAAAACTTTGAAGGGGCATTCCGACCCCCCGATATCCTTCTAGATTTAGGTTTTTGCATCCATATAGTGACGTCCAAATGTGATAAATTTTTAGGTTAAATTAAGAAAATTTTTGACTAAATCACGCAACTAACCTTGGTTAGGTTGAAAGGGTGTCTTAGATTTTATCCTTACCTTCCCTTTCTTCAAATGTGACTCCCGAACACTTTTCTCTGATTTTTGAAGACTTGGAGTCGTTTAAAAAGCATTTTTTTTTACTTTTTCTTTAAAAATTCATTTTAGGTGACTTTGTACACCTTAACTCGATACAAAATGGCAACTCCGAATTTCTATTCAAAAACCCTTTTTAAGCTATAATTTGGGCCAAAATCGTCGCACTTATTAAACCCCATTTTAGGCCCATCATTTTCTTTATTTGTTTTCTAAAAATCAAAAAAATTATTTTTAATCAAAAATTAAATCAAAATTCACTTTTCATTGAATAAACTTGTTAATTTTATTTTTCTTTCAGAAATGGGGCGCGACAGTGTTAATATTTTTATCTTAAATACAATAATTCGAACTGTAAGTTATTGATTTATAATCAACTAGTTTTGTACCCGTTCGTTGAACGGGAATCTTCGAAAAATAATAAACTTTTTAGTCAATTTTATAAAAATGTCGACATGAAATACAAACTTAATGTATATTCTATTATAACCTTTCTTAAGTATATTACTATGTGAGCATCATAATATAAAGTATTCTTACAATATAAATGTGAAAATCTAATTCAGTGAATAATAATTCAAAAATGGAAAAAATAACATTCGACAATACCATAACATTCAAAAACTTGAAAAGAAATAAAAAGTGCAGTAAATAGTATTAAATAATATTCTATTCTTCAAAAAAAAATTCGTTTTTCTTCTTTTTGAACATTTTCCTCCATTTATCCGTGCAAATCAGCATTTATTGATTTTTCATTATCACTGCATGAGAGCAAAGCAGGACAACTAAGTATAAAGAAATAAATGATTTATTACATTCAAAGTTGTGTAAGACAATACATAAAAATTATAGATTAAGAAAGTAAAATAGTATATTAAATCTACCTCCTCATACTAAAATAAAATATTGTACATTTAATTAGCCAGACTATTTATGGTATTTGATGTATTAAAGTGGGTAATACTTTTATATTAAATTGTATTTGTAGACTTAGTTGACTATATATTATCCCATGAAAATCTTGTTGCGTTGACCCTTGAACACCAGCATACATAAATTTCGCAAAAGGAACCAGAATAAATTTTCCCTTTTCAGTTCACGATCACACAAGAGGCATAAGCCAAATGTTTATAATATGAATATTTAACAACAATGAAAAACATAGAAAACATAGTTCAACTAAAGTAACTAATAGCAATAATAGCTAAAGATACAAAATTTCTGAAGAAATATGTTCGGCAATTGATTATTAAAAATTTAAGAACAACATGGGACGTAATCAACAATAGCATTTACTTCCATAAAATTGAATAATTCAAGATGAAATTGTTCCAGATTGTAGTTACAAATTGTATTTACAATTCTGGACAACAAAACCCATGATCACTCATAATTCAAGATGAAAATTTAGTAGACATTTTGTCTTCGCAAAAGGAATGAAAATAAATTTGCCTCTCTCAATTCATGATCACTCAGAGGCATAGACCAAATTCTTATAATATGAATGTTTAACAGCAGTGAAAAAACATAGAATAGATAGTTCAACTAAGCAACTAACAGACTTACATGTGGTTGGGAAAAAAAGGCTGGAGAAAATAACAAATTTAACTCTTGGAGTATGCGCTGAGCAAGGATCCACAGCACCAGCTATACACGAATTAATTGCGGCCATCCTTTGTTTGCTTTGTCGTTAAAAAAAAAAAAAAAAGACAGCAAACAAAATAATTATTTCAGTCAAGCCAAATTCCAGAAATTTTATTTCCAACTCTTTGAAGTGTTACATAGTGGTCCGAACTCTTAATCAAAAAAAAAAACAAAAACAACATTCAAAAGTTTTGGCCCACTACTTTTTCAAATTCTTGAGCACTTTGGGTCTTGGGAATTTGTTTCACCCTTCTAGTGAAAAACTTCTTGTACTCTCTTGCGGTAGTAAAAGGTTTCCTTGGTTTTGGAGTGTATTTATTGGGAATGTCTTGGGTAACCCGTTGGGGGGGAGTCTGAGGAGGGTTGTTAGTGTCACCATCTTGATTGTCCATAGCAAATTGATCTTGTTTTGAGAGAGCCGAATTGCTAAGTTGTGTGTGACTAGATTTTGACGGCTTTGATTGTTGTCTTGAATGTGAGTATCACGGCCTTGTAAGTATTAATAACTTAAGGTTGGTCGTGTCTCTTGATTGCAAGTGGTTTCCAAGTTCTTGATTAGATTCCTTTTCTTGATTGGTTTCCTAATCTTACTTGGTTGCCAAAGTTGTGGGGTTTCCAATCAAGACACATCCCTACGTTTTAGGAATCACTCTTCCTACTTTTTAGGGATTACCTTCCTATACTTTAGCAACATTTTCTCCTACATTTTGGCCTATATTCCATTCGCCACCCTTACCCTTCTTTTTAGGGATTTCATTCCTATATTTTAGCCATTACATATTCCTACATTTTAGGAGTAAGCTTAGCCTTTCTCTTTCCTTTTCTTTCCAGCCACTCTTCCTACATTATAGGGAGTTAATCGCCACTATTTCTTTCCCTTAATTGCACATTCGGATCTACCAAACAAGCAAGGCAGCTTGCGTTTCTAAAAAAAAAAAGAAAAGAAAGAGTATTTTTTTTCTCTTTTAGGTCATGCCTTTGTTTCCATTACTATCCGAGTCTTAGTCTTCCATTTCTTGCATTTGAGACATTCCATTTTCATTATTCTCGAGTCACTTATTCCTAATTCCATTGAGGATTGCCACATTCTCGTGATCCAATATTGAAAGTTGATTGTTTGCCTGGGAGGAGTTCTAATTTCTTCAAGGTAAGCTATCAAGAGACTTTTGAGAGCATTGGCGAGATTATTAAAGTGCCTTTGAATGACATACACGAGAGCTGAGTGTAAAACACGCAAGGGAGTGAATGAGGGATACATATCTATACTTGCTTTGCTACTAACTTCTTGCAGGATTCGACATCATGTCAGAGGAGAGCGACGCATCCAAATTGGACTCCAAGTTGCACAATCAAGCAATGATGGGGGAGTTCCAACGCATGCTTAGGGAGTCTATGGCGTCCCTACACCAACAGATGGACCGCTTAGTGCTTTCTCAAGCTCGGTCCAATGCCGCCCATCGAGATGCGCCACCCCGTGAGGAGTTCACTTCTAATAGCGAGGAAGATGACTTCATCCGTCGGCCCAAGCAGGACTACCAAAGAACCGATGACGGATTAAAGAGGGTCAAGATCAAGATTCCCTCATTCCAAGGCAAGTCTAGTCCAAAGGCTTACCTGAAATGGGAACAGCGAATTGAGATGGTATTCGAGTGCCAGGACTACACAGATGAACAAAAGGTCAAACTGGCAACCCTCGAATTCACCAGTTATGCTATTGTCTGGTGGTAGCAGGAGTGCCCTAGCAGGCGCCGCAATAGAGAACGGCCAATTAGTACATGGGAGGAGTTACGAACCACTATGAGAAAACGGTTCATACCCAGCCATTACTACCGTGATCTATATCAGAGGCTCCAGACATTAGTTCAAAGAAGCCGTAGCGTGGAGGACTACTACAAGGAGATGAAGATCACCATACTCCGAGCAGATATTGTGGAGGATAGAGAGGCCACCACGGCAAGATTCCTTAATGGCTTGAGGCCTGAGATCGCCGAGTTGGTGGAATTGCAAAACTACATGGATATGCCTGAATTGATTAATAAGGCATCCAAGATCGAAAGGAGGCTTAAGAGGAGGGGTAACCCTCGTAACCCTAGCTTCTCGGCCACGCTTGTGTGGAGGGGCAACCCGACCTTCGAGCAGGAACGGCCTAGTCCAGGGGTGTCTAAGTTTACTCCTAAGATCGAGCCACCCAAGACACAAAGCAAGGCAAAGAAAACGACACCAACAGGAAGAGAAAAAACAGCGACACAAAAGAACACAAAACAAGGGATATACATGATACCTTCAACTAGATCTGATACCAGCTGATACGAAAAACACCAACCGTGTGATGCAACCCGTACAGACAGGAAGGATCTAGAAGGTAGGGTTCACGTTGGAGAAAACGAACACAACGGATAACCTAAACCCGTTGATCACGTGGTCAACGAACCTCGGTATTTGGTAGAGAACGCCACAATCTAGCGCGGTCCTAGATTGATAAGTCGATTGAATACCTAAGAATGAATCTAAGATATTCAATGGATACTTCAAAGAAGTTTTAAGAGAACTCTCAATAGTTTCATTAGGTCTTAGTCACGGCTATAAATAGCCTCAAATCGGATGTTACATTCACTTTTGATGATTAATAAAATTACATTGAGAGTTCTCTCAAAGTTTCTTTGAAGCATCCATTGAATATCTTAGATTCATTCTTAGGTATTCAATCGACTTATCAATCTAGGACAGCGCCAGATTGTGGCGTCCTCTACCAAATACCGAGATTCGTTGACCACGTGATCAACGGGTTTAGGTTATCCGTTACGTTCGTCTTCTCCAACGTAAACCCTACCTTCTAGATCCTTCCTGTATGTACGGGTTGCATCACACGGTTGGTGCCGTTCGTATCACATAACCTACTTTGGAGAATTTGCCAAGGTGAAAATTTATCACATTCTTGTAATGGGTAATTAAATATTTTTTTTTTTGGAAAAAATGAAGTTACTATTGACTAAATGTCATTACGCTACAAAAGAAGAGAAAAGTATGGGAGGCATAGTTATTAAACCCGACCCGAGAAGGAACCCGGTGAAGGAGGTGGATCAACGGGTCACTGGTTCAACCACACTAAATATATTTAAATATTATGTTTGCATAATTTTTGATATAAGATATATGATATAAATTGTAATAAATAATACCATAGCAAATGCTCATTTAATTTAATTCACTATAGAATAATTAATTCATATAAGAATCAATAAAATATAAATGTATTTAGTAATCCACTAAACTTTAAGTATAAAATTTTATCTATATTTAGTATAATTATCTAGCTTATTTACGAATCTTAAGTGCAAAAATTATTAAAAATAATATTCGTTTTTAAAATAAATTATGTAATATGTTAATTTTTTAAATCCATTTTATAACTTATAGAGTTTGGGGGTCATAAGTTTTTATTAAAATATTCCAAATAAATTTGTTTTAGAGAAATAAAATAATAAAGATAGAATTGATAAAACATTCATATATTACTAACATCTAATAAGTGGCCTGGTGGTAAAGATGCTCTAGTGATATGCTTTAGTCCAAGTTCAAATCCTACCAAAAGCAATCTAAAATTTTTTCTCCAAGATCTACAAAATCGGAAAAACCGGCTAGGTTTTCGGTTTAATCCGGTTGAACCGCCGGATCATTGACCAATCAACAGTTCTTATGCTTAAACAGTCTAAATGAAAACTCGGCCCAATCCAATGATCGGTTCATCGGGTTGATCGGTCCGATCGCTGGGTCAGGCCGGATTGATAACTGTCCCAAAATCTATAAAATCGGAAAAATCGGCCGGGTTCCCGGTTTAATCCAGTTGAATCGCCAAATCATTGACCAATCAACGGTTCTTATACTTAAACGGTCTAAATGAAAACTCGGTCCGATCCAATGACTGGTTCATTGGGTTGATCGGTCCGACTGCCGGGCTAAGCCCGGTTTGATAACTATGATGGGAGGGCAATAGATTTCTTGATATTGGGGGTGTTTACAGGAGATGTTCAAGAACATACTACTAAGTCCTCCTCCACTCATAGCCGGGTTTGATACTTATCTTGCACTGAAACAGATTACCTGAGGTGAGTTTTGATTGAATTTTTTTATTTTATTCTTTTTCAAACCAGCTGATAGTCTACTATCACTCACCCTTTCCTCTTGACCCATAGTGAAGCTGCTATTCCCATACGCATTTGTCCGAGTATGAGACTTAGACTAGGGAAACAAGAATGCATCATTTTATTGGATGCTGGACTTTAAGGATTGTTCAAGCTAGTATCTGTTGTAGGGGGGGCAATGTTTAATTACCCTGCCAATGAGCATAGTGAAGAAAAGTCAACAAAATAGTAAAAGAACTAGCAAAACATAAGGTAACTGCAGCAAATCCATACACATGTGACCGAACCACCACCATATTACAAGGATGCCTTTATATCTTATTTAAGATTTTTGAGAAACTTTGGGGCTCAAATCTTTGATCCCGAAACACTCAATACTTATCATCAGCTAATGAAAAATATTGCTGCAAATTTGGTAATGTTTCTAACTCTATCCCTTTATTGAATCAACCACCACCTCCTCACCTCCTCATATAACTAATCTTTCTCTCTCTCTTCTTTTTTTTTTTTTTATCTTTGTTTCTCTTGTCTTTATGGGTGTAACAGCCATCTTGGTTTTTGTATTTAGAACTTTCGCTGTGCTGAAAGAGGGATCACGAATTCCTGAAAAAAGCAAGCATAATTCAAATTGTAGAAAAAGAAAGGGCAAGAAAAAGAGATTGGCACAAAGTTGGCATTTCCGCTACAACTAGATCAGGTCTAGATCCAAAAGAAAGAACAAAGTCTAACCCACAAATAAATGAGAGGACTGAGTCCACTCCAAAGCCAAATTGCTCATAGGGTACACAGAAGTCAAAAATAGTGCACACAAAAAGCTAAGTAAACATAGTTTAATCTCAGTTTAATCTCTAATACAACAGCATAAACTTTAGATATTAACTTTCCTTTTTTGGTATTTTGGGGTGAGAATTGTACTACTTACCCTAGTGAAATATACGGACGTAATAGATCCACCAGCTAGTTTTACTTCTTAAGCTTTGAGTATATACTTTTCTACTAGCTTCAAGCTAGTTGCTTAATGGTAACAAATGATCGTTTTCCAATTCAGTCAAATTTTAAATGTATTTTAAACTTTAAAAAGAACTTGGTTGCAAGTCTTGTCGTTTATATATCATAAATCTCACTTTGAACTCGAAATATTCATCTACCAGCATATCTCTATTACAACAGTTATTCTTTCACAAAAATTTAGGGATGCTTAGGTTGCAATTTCTCATCCCCATTTTTGTTTGTGAGGTACTTTCGTAAAGGTGGTCATTCAACATCCTCTTCCTAGCATCAAGATTGCATGTGATAGACCTTCTAATGAAGTGTCTTGGACAGCCAACTCCAATGGGAAATTCTCAATACAATCAGCCAACCCCAATTAAATTTATCAAAGTTTACATGCCTAACACACAACTAATCTTAATTAAGATTACAATATTTGTAAATAATGTTAAAATTTTTAAATAATGATAGTGTATACACCATTACCATTGGATGCATGACAACTTATTTGAATATAAATTTAAAATCCAAATTTTGCTCATATATCATACATCCAACCGTGATAGTGTATAAATAAAAATTTTTATTATATCCCTTCTAAGTACTATATTTCATCTCATATTTCATAGGTATAAATAAAAGGGATACACAGATAGAGTACAAAATGTACATCTTTCTTTTCTAGCAAAGAAAGTTAAGTTAACTTTCAAATGACTAAATATATACATCGGGACGTTTCTTAGTAATGGCTAGCATGATTTATAATCTGAAATAAACTAATTAATATTATCCTTGTAAAATCTACGTAAAAGGAAAAAATGAAGGAGTTCCATCTAAGAACTTCTAATTGCGATAGGAATATACACTATGTTACCAAAAAAAGCTAATTTTGAATCAATCCAACGTTTTAAATAAAAAGGGTTTTATAAGACTAAAAAGGTCCATTATGCACCTCATGGCTATGCCATAATAGATCTTAACACTTGCCCCAGATCAACTTCTAGATGATAATTGCTCTAGTGAACAATTAAAGAAAATGGATAGATGGAAGATCAAAAAATAGAAGAGAAATAAACTAATTATATAAATATCTTTTTTGACTGTTGGCAGGTTTCTTTGTATGTGTTGTCTAGAAAGAGGAGGATTCAATGATTATTCGTTCACCGAAACTAGAAGTAAAAATACTAGTAGAGAGGGGTCGTATAAAAACTTCTTTCGAGGAATGGACCAAACAAAGTCATTTTTCAAAAACAATAGCTAAAGGACTAGATACAACCACTTGGATTTGGAATCTACATGCTGATATTCATCATTTCAATAGACATACCATTGATTCGGAGCAGATTTCTCGAAAAGTATTTAATGCCCATTTCCGCCAACTCTTCATCATCTTTATTTGGCTAAGTGGCGCGTATTTTCACGGTGCTCGTTTTTCCAATTATAAAGCATGGCTAAGTGATCTAACTCATATTAGGCCTAGTGCCCAAGTTGTTTGACCAATAGTGAGACACTATCATGGTTGGATATATGATACATTAGCAAAATTTAGATTAATAAAGATTATATCACTATCAATGTATATAAGATTTACTCTTTAACAAAAAATTAATATTTTATATACTAACAGTGTACACCATCATTATTGGATGCATGACAACCCATCTGAATCTAAATTTAAATCTAAATTTTGCTTACATGTCATACATTCAACTGTGATAGTATATAAATTAGTGTATATAATATTTATTCTTTAATAATGATTAATTTTTTATACATTGACGGTGTATACACTATCATCATTGGATGTATGACAATCCATCTGAATTTAAATTTAAAATTCAAATTTTATTCATATATCATATTTCCAATCGCAATATTGCATACACTATCAGTGTGTATAAAATTTACTCTTTAACAATGGATTAATTTTTTATACACCGGCAATGTATACAGCACTACCATTAGATGCATGACAACTCATCTGAATTTGAATTTAAAATTCAAAGTTTGCTTGTGTGTCATACATCCAATCACGATAGTACATATACTGTCAATATATATAAGATTTATTCTTTAACAAATGATTGATCTTTTATACATTGATAATGTATTCACCATCACTATTTGATGCATGATAACTCATCTGAATCTAAATTTAAAATTCAAATTTTACTCATGTGCCATACATTTAATCGTGATAGTATATATATAGTCAATGTATGTAAGATTTACTCTTTAATAAAGGATTAATCTTTTATGGGATAATATCAGATACCTCCCTTGAGGTTTCTCCTAATATCACTTGGCACCCTAAGGTTTCAAAAATATCACTTACTTGCCCTAATAATTGCAAAAAGACTATATTAACCCTCACTTGAAACATAATTCACATTTCAAATAAATGGAGCTAAAAATTAAAAAAAAAAAAGGAAACAAAAGTCACTTTCTTCTCTTTCACTTTTCTCCAATATTCTCCCTTACTCATTTTTTGGATGACTAAGCAATTTTCTATTTGTAAATTATAATAAATTGAATTTTGTTATCTTTTACTTTTTATAATTGTGATAAAGTGGGGTATGATTTGTTTGCTCATTTTGAATTGTTTTCTATAATGATCAATACAATTTAAAGGTTTGGGCATGAGTTGAGAAGAAGTTGAAAAGAAAAAGATAAAGTTCATAAGAAATCGGTTTTGAGCATATAGAATTAAATTAGTCAATTGTATTTCTTTGCAAGTATCTTTTTTTTAATATATATTTTTATGAACTATAGCATTATGATGTGGTAGTACTACTAGAAATTGTTTTTTAAATGATGATTTTCTTGAAGTAAACGAAGTGATCTAGGAGCATTTTTATTTAGCAAGTAGAAGGGTAATTTAGGATTTTTAAAAATTTTGTTACACAAATAACAAAAGTAAGGGAGGTAAGCAATATTTTTAAAATCTTAAGGTGCTTGGTGATATTAAGAGAAACCTCAGGGGAGGTTTTTGATATTATCACGTCTTTTATACACTAACAGTGTTTACACGATTACCGTTTGATACATAACAATTCATCTGAATGTAAATTTAAAATTCAAATTTCCTCATTTATCATATATTCAACCGTAATAGTGTATATACTGTCAGTGTATATAAGATTTATTTTTTAACAAAGGATTAATCTTTTATACAATAACAGTGTATACACCATCATTATTGGATGCACAACAACACATTTGAATTTAAATTTAAAATCTAAATTTTGTTCATGTGTCATACATCCAACCATCATCTAAATGAGTTGTCATGCATCTAATGGTGACGATGTATATTACTCTTTAACAAATAAATATTTATTATTTTTTAAACTTAATACAATAAGATGTGGATCAAGCTCACGTTAAGGTGTATTGCCCAAACTCAACAGAAGTTACAACTACGCATACATTTTAAGTCCAAACCTAATTCATCCCATGTATCACTTCAACCCAGGCATTAATTTTTAGAGGCAGATGGGCCAGCCTCAGGCCAACTCGACTTTATTAACAGTCCTATTTGCAATATTCTTTCTTGAACCGTGAGAAATTATATTGACTTTCGCTAAAACAATAGAGGAGTTTTTGTGTATTTTATCCTTTCTTTTTTTTTTTTTTATTAATGTAGCTTACCTTCCCAAAAAAAATTGAATATGATTGTTAAATTAGTTCGAGATGGATTTTCTATAACTTGGATTTTTTGTTTTTTTCCCTGACGTAGTTCGAGATGGCCATGCTTTCGAAACTTCCACCATCAGCTTCGTCTAGACCTGTGTATAATTTGATCGAGGACAGGCTTCTGTGAGCCCACAAGCATTACCAATTTTCTTGGCTGAAATGAAGAGCAATAGGTGACGCTGGAATTCTAAATCCGACATCCCCCACTAATTTTATATGACTGGCCCAGCTTGTTAGCTTTAGTTCATGCAACATTGCTTCAAAAAAAGTGGCCCAATGTCTCGGTTTGTATTTAACTTGCCCAACTTCATTGGCGGCATATTCATTTTCTACCATTCATTCAACCTTTTTTTTTTTTTCTCTGGGTATAAAACATTTGGCTTCAAGAAGAAAGGAAGATTGACCAATCTGAAGGCAACGAATTCATGATTTGCTTAGATAATTCAAATTATGACCCTAAAACCCTCCATCTAAATTTATAACAAGTGGTTTGAAATGGAATCCAATCCTCTATACTTGAGAAACAAATAATAAAGCAAGGCGGCCGGTTAACCATATGAAACAATTGTCTGAGGTTTTTATACATCTCACTCATTTATATGTGTATTTTTTTTAGATATTAAAAGGAACTATATGAATTCTTAAGAAAATTACAACTAAAAGACGGCTAATTATATGATAAAAGTTTTGAATTGTATACTCCAAGTCCAAGTCTTCCATGCATAGTCCTGCCATAATCTAAATTGCTGGATTCCCATCCAATTGCCTAACATTTTTCTAGTACTTTGAGAATTTGTTTATGTTAATATGCCGTGTGGCTTTGGTATTATAACCAGTTTACCAGCAAGGCTGGGCAAATTGTTTATTTTGCAAGAAACAGTCAAAACTCTAGATTCATGTTAATGAGGGCCAGTTGTTTAGATCATTGGAAGACTGGTTCAGTTCCATCAAAACCAAAAACCATTTTGATGGACTAAAACAACAGGGCTAAAACAAATTTCCACCAGGATTTGCACATGCTACACTTTGGCACCGTTGTGTTTTATAGTAATAATTACTCTTGACAATTGCTTGGTTGACTGGATCAGCAGGTTATTTATGTTGAAAATTTTTTTCCCGTCTTTCATTATCCTACAGTTGGCTCAAATCCAACAGTTGCAAGCTGTCTTCTCGTTTTGTATTTGGCTGTAAAACCAACCGTGTGGACAGTTTGGCCCATGTATATGCGTAATATTTCTGCTTCTAGTTAAAGCTGGATGATGCTTTAAAGTGGAATTATGGAAAAGGCCTACTACAGTAACAATATTCCATATTTGCATTACCATTTATTTGCCATTTAGGTTTAAAGCTTAGTGTTCAAGAATAACCTAATAAAATAAGAGTAAATTTTATATACACTGACAGTGTATATACGGTTAGATACACGAAGCATATGCAAGTTTTAGGTTTCAAATTCAAATTTGAATTATGTATCGTGCATCCAATGATAAAAATATATACACTGTATAAAAAATTAATCCATAAAATAAATGGAATTGAAGTGCCTTCAAACTCTTGAATCTGTCACCCAATCAACCTATCATCATCCCAACAAGAATGCCAAAATTATCACATCAACTTACACATGAAAGATTCTCAAGCAAACCTGCAATATGTTAGGACTAAATCTGAAACTCCTTCCAAAAAAAAAAATAAAACTACACATAATATATACCCAAAACTACAATGTATATCTCGTTAAACTAATTCATACCATTTGTAGTTTGACCTTAAAAAGCTTTAGACTATGTCTAGGATGTACAGTTTCTCAGGTTCCATTTTCCACACCCCAAAATCGTATCTTGAAATAAAAATAATAATAACAATTGACTTCCGCGTCCTTTTATGAAAATCTGTACAAAGGGTACATGCATACATTTTTCTATGCCGAAAGTCAAAATGGTTTAGCTGTTCAGCGACATTGCTTAGAAGAGCACCTTGGTGTCCTCTTCAGTAGCCCGTTAGGATTGCCATTTTCTGATATTTGTGTAAAGAAATGTGCTGTGATAATTTGATTTATATAAAATAAAAAAAATGATTGAAAAATGTGTTCATGAAAAACGTAAAAAAAATTTTTAGAGAAAAATTGCGATCCATACAAGGCAGCAGCTGTATACAAAACATCCGTTCACCAACATCCTTTAATCTACTTTCTCAGCTAAAGCAGAAGTAGAACCCAAGTGCTTCTCACTGATTACTACCTAAACCATTATTGTTTCTACTCTCCTTTTAATACTCATGTAGGGTTTAAACATTTTTTTTAAGCTGAAAACCAAGACAGTAAATAGGCATCAAAGGAGTTTATTCATTAGGATGAACTGGAATCATTGTCCAAGACAGAAAATCATTGTCCATGCAATGCACTGGAATAACACAATTTTAAAATTAATTTAAAACCTAGAATAAATTATTGAAATTTTTACGACCAAAACCATTATTATTTTTACCTTCCTTTTAATACCCATGTATGGTTAGATAAAGTTTTTTTTAAGTCGAAAACCAAGACATTATTTAGCATCAGGGTGATATTAATTAGGGATATGAACTAGAATCATCCCCCATCCAATGCACTGGAATGATTACCTTTTGAAATTACTTTAAAAACTAGAATAAATTATTGAAAATTATGACAATGGGAAATTTATATTGAACTAAGAGAATTATCTAGACGAGTTTGCTCGTAAGCTGGTTTCATTAAACTTCTTTTTTTTTTTTTCAACGTAGGAATTTAGACATTTGAAATCAAACTAATAGATAACTCTCTAGATAACATCAATCAAATTTATTTCATATTAAGAATAATTTTAAAAAAGCTTATGAAAATGACACTTGAATTGCTTCTGACGAAAACTAAGATCATTGGAAAGTTTCTACAACACCTTATCTAGTGAAATACTTCAGGATTTAATCATTATACATGTATGCACTAGCAAGGTTTGATACATGCACATAAACTGAATTTGAATTTAAATTTTAGATTTGATACATGTGCTTGTGCATCCAGATTTGCTAATATATTTAATGAGAATGTAAACAAGATTAATCCAATACATAATCTAATACAAACTAATAGAATTAAGACAAGTATAACAATTTGCAGTCAAAAATTTGTTCACGGTAGAGCTTTGCTGTTGACTGTTCAAACTTCAAAGAAGTTACAGAATTAAATTGAAATTAGAAAAAGGGTACCGCAAACATATATGTACATAACGTACTACTTTGAAAGATGTAATGTTAAAGATTAGTACAACTTAATTATGGGTCATTAATTATACACACGGCCATCGGTAGGGCATTCTCGGTGTTAGATTTGCGGCAAGTGAAAGTGTGTTTAGGTGCCAATGTGTGCGGATGTGGTAATCATACCTTGGTGTACAAAAACACAATATTATTGTGTTAGTGAAAATTTTTGTGCACATCAATGAAATATTAATACATTTCCATACAACAATGTAATTTGATTATATGTCCAGAGCCATTAAATTTATTTAGATCTAACTTTAGACCCTGGCCCTAATGGCTTAAAAAAAGTAAATTCAAACTCAAACTCTTCATGAATTTGGGTATCCAATGTGTATTCGTAGATATATTTCTTAACATACATAAAAACTAAAGTAATATTTTCAAATATATATAGAGTTACAAATTAACATAAATACCATCCAAATTTTATTTTTAAACAATAGAATAGACATTCAAGATGTTGAATGCAATATTATGAACTCAAAGAAAGAACTATTATTAATTTAAAAAATGTATTTTCAAAGTTTCATCCCATCTACAATCAATCTTTCATTTGTTTACTTTTTACTTTTCTTGTTTTTCTAAAAAAGTTTGTACCAATTACAATGACATAAAATATTATATTATTTTATAAATTTACTTATATATATATATATTATTTATACATAGGTCTGGTTAGGGTCTAGTTTGAATCTAGATTGGATCTAAGTCATAGAAAATCAGACCCTGCCTAGATCCATAACTCTTTTGTTGGGTAGGGCCTGAGTTTGATAAATTAAATCCAAACCCTACTCGAGTATATTGGATCTGAATTGGATCTGGGTAAAATCTAACCCATTGACGCACCTAATTGTCACAAATATAATAAATGTAAATATCAATGGATAGGATTTGGACCGGATATACTTGATCCACACCTAGATCTAAAGCCAATAAATTTATTACTACCTAAATTTGGATCTACACCTAGTCGACACAAGAAAATGCAGACCCAGACTCTTATTAATTTAAGTTCCCAATAGGTATCCATAAGTATTTCTTAATATGTAAACAAAAATGTTAAAATAGAAAATAATAAAAACATATGAAAGTCAAAATAAGAAAATAAAATCCAATTATCATTTTCAATAATAGAATCAACATTCAAGAACATTGCATGGAAAAAATCATAAACTGAAAGTACAAAATGTTATAAAATAATTCTACTTGTTTGATGATTTTTATTTATATTCAACATTAAACCTTACATTTATTTAAACCTCTTCAACTATTTCTCTCACATATATAGGGTCTAGGCTAGACCTAGATTTAGGTTTAGGTATGGATCATATAAAATCAAACTCTACTCAAACTCATGATTATTTCATAGGGTCTGGATCTAGATAGAGTCGGGATTTAAAAATATAAATCCAAATAAAACATGATGGATTTGGGGTGTGTTTGTCTAATACTACATTAAAACCTCTATAAATTAATACTTGATAAATTAATAACCTTAATTGAATAATAATTTTTCTCTATCTCGACTTGAGCTAATGAGCTAAATTAATAATTTTGATAAAATATTAAGATAATAATTTTTTTAAAACCTTACATAACCCTTTAGTCCCATTCATATCATAAATTAATAATTTACTAAAGTTACATGTATCATAAATTAATAACTCACGAAAATTACATATCATATTTTCTTAAAATACGAGCCTATTATTCTTTTAATTTAAATCTCTCTGAATTCATCCCTGATTTTTGCTATTGAATCTAAAAGTTTTGGACTTGGATTCTCATATTGCAATGAGAAATTATGAAGAGTTATTGATGCTTTGAGTGCTTACTTTCATGTAATAGGCTCCAAATCTAGTGTATCATTCTCAACTTTATCAGTTACATATGTACATTGAAGATATTTATAGAATTAAATTATATTTGTAAATCAAATAAATATGGATTGACTTATAATTTTTAGACTTTTAACCTCCTTTTATTAAAAAATAATTAATATTTTTATAAAATAACATAAAATTTTAATTGATTAAATGAGTGTTTTTTTTGAATTGTAAGCACACTCGATAAATTAATAAATTATTAATCTATCGATTAACTAATACCTCTTTAAATTAATTAAATTTATATGGTTCCAAGATTATTAATTTATAGAGGTTTTCTTGTACACCTAAATTTGGACCGGATATACTTGATCCACACCTAGATCTAAAGCCAATAAATTTATTACTACCTAAATTTGGATCAACACCTAGTCGACAAAAGAAAATCCAGACCCAGACTCTTATTAATTTAAGTTCCCAATAGGTATCCATAAGTATTTCTTAATATGTAAACAAAAATGTTAAAATAGAAAATAATAAAAACATATGAAAGTCAAAATAAGAAAATAAAATCCAATTATCATTTTCAATAATAGATTCAACATTCAAGAATATTGCATGGAAAAAATCATAAACTGAAAGTACAAAATGTTATAAAATAATTCTACTTTTTTGATGATTTTTATTTATATTCAACATTAAACCTTACATTTATTTAAACCTCTTCAACTATTTCTCTCATATATATAGGGTCTAGGCTAGACCTAGATTTAGGTTTAGGTATGGATCATATAAAATCAAACTCATGATTATTTCATAGGGTCTGGATCTAGATAGAGTCGGGATTTAAAAATATAAATCCAAATCCAATAAAACATGATGGATTTGGGTTGTGTTTGTCTAATACTACATTAAAACCTCTATAAATTAATACTTGATAAATTAATAACCTTAATTGAATAATAATTTTTCTCGATCTCGACTTGAGCTAATGAGCTAAATTAATAATTTTGATAAAATATTAAGATAATAATTTTTTTAAAAACCTTACATAACCCTTTAGTCCCATTCATATCATAAATTAATAATTTACTAAAGTTACATGTATCATAAATTAATAACTCACTCAAATTATATATCATATTTTCTTAAAATACGAGCCTATTATTCTTTTAATTTAAATCTCTCTGAAATCATCCCTGATTTTTGCTATTGAATCTAAAAGTTTTGGACTTGGATTCTCATATTGCAATGAGAAATTATGAAGAGTTATTGATGCTTTGAGTGCTTACTTTCATGTAATAGGCTCCAAATCTAGTGTATCATTCTCAACTTTATCAGTTACATATGTACATTGAAGATATTGATAGAATTAAATTATATTTGTAAATCAAATAAATATGGATTGACTTATAATTTTTAGACTTTTAACCTCCTTTTATTAAAAAATAATTAATATTTTTATAAAATAAAATAAAATTTTAATTGATCAAATGAGTGTTTTTTGAATTGTAAGTACACTCGATAAATTAATAAATTATTAATCTATCGATTAACTAATACCTCTTTAAATTAATTAAATTTATATGGTTCCAAGATTATTAATTTATAGAGGTTTTCCTGTACACCTGAAACACATGTTTAGGTAACATCTAATTAAGTTTGGGTCACTGTGAAATTGAATTTCTTGAATTTGGCTCTTCAAAATATAACAATGTTTTAACTGCAGTACCCTTCAGATATCTTTTTTTTCTTTTTGGGAAAACCGCTTAAACCTCCTTATTTTTCAAGATTTTCATTTAACTTAATAGTATCATTTCAATATCATCGCGCACAAATATGCAGACATTTTAGTGTTATTCCTTAAACTTAAATGCCTTATTAATTATACTTGTCTTCTTTTTTCTTTTCTTTTTTTGAAGCATGAATTTCACTTGTTTTTTCTGGTATCCTTTTGACTTAATAAGATCATTCTACTGAGGGAGCATGCAGCACGTTTTTTGTAAGAGAGTGACATTCATGTACAAGTCAAGGGACTCATGTGATCGGATGCTTCAATTTGGAAAATCAAATTGGGATCCTTGACTTCTAAAGGAGCGTTCCAAATATTGGGATCGACATGAACAATCATCCCAACTTTTTTTAAATCCCGTTTTTATAAGTCCTATTAGCAATTGATAATATTAGTCTATTGACTTGATCTTAAAAAAAAATTGACTTGCTCTAAAGCTTGAGATGTGAAAGTATAATGGAATTGTTGAATAATAAGAAGAAAGGCTAAGGCTCTAATTCCTAAAGGTTTTAGATTCTAAACTCATGCCCTTTCCCACCTCATAAATCCTACCTCAATCTACTAGAAAAATTAAAAAGAGAGAAGAACTATTATGGACCTGTCCATCCCTTTCTTCCCCCTCCCACCCCTACTTTTCAGGTAAATTATGCACCTCCCATGCACATTTAGTTCATTTTGCACTAATATAACACAACTTACACTTGGGTAGACTCGGTTTTAGAAATTTAATGATTCAAATTTTGTAACGCCATCTCACTAAGTAATATGACTCCGTTTGAATTGATCATTTTTTCAAAAACAAGCTTTTCAAATAAAATACTATAGTAATATATAATAACTCAAAAAAGCATCTCATCTATATAATATTTCAAATATTTCAAAAATTTTTATAGTAAAAATTTTTCATATATATTATTACAGTAAAATTTTTCAAAACACCTCTAAAAATAACTAATCCAAATAGAGTAAATTTTTGAAAATGAGGTCTACCCAAGTTTTTGTCCTGCGACACCGTCCATCTTTTATGGAGAGTAGATGTCTAAATCTCTTCCACCAACTCTGAATTTGATTATCATCTTTACTACAGCAAAGCTCAACAAAGAAGAATGTAAAAATTGATCATATGAAGTTTACACTTGACCTTTAAATGCATCTGTCGAGGTAGGACAAATGGCTGACTTTGCTGTGACAAGTGGCATCTTCGGGAGGCCAAATGGCATTAAAGGGTAACTGACTTACGTGAGCTCTTAGAACATTGACACATGTTACATGCATATGTAGTTTTTTTTTTGAAGGAACATGTAGTTATTATTATTTTTTTTTAAGGAATATGTAGTTATTATTCATCAATTGGTAATTAAATCAAATTCTTTCACGAGAAAAAAAAAAGTACAGATCACAATTCTCATCTCTATCTTTTATGATTATTTTACAAAAGATCTTCCATGGTACTTTCTATATCACTTTATATTTTACCTTTTCATATTCGCAATTATAATTACTGTGACAGGTCATAGAAATAAAAAGCTAAAAGTTACCATTCTGAGACAGGTCACAGAAATAAAAAGTCGGCAGAAATAACCAGAAGATAAAACAAATTTTAATTTCCACGTGTTAAAACACTATTCGATACTTCAATTGAGCGTGGCCTGAGATCCATTGGGTTTTTCTTTTTCTCTTTTTTTTTCCCAATAAAGCTAGAGTGATAAGAACTGATGATTCATCCATCAGCTGCTGCCAATTCTACAGATTTTAAAAAAAAAAATTTTATTCTTTGCGTCCACGTGAGACAACTGATTTGTGGATCATTTACGTGTCGAGGAATTTTCCTCGATTGAGAGGTAAAACTTCTCAAAGTCAACATCGTGGAAAGTCACTTCTTTAGCACGTGGAACTCGTAAAATTCTACGAAACCGTGAAACACGAAAGCAGCAGAAACAAGACAAGAAAAAAAAAAAGGGACCAGAAATCTAATAGCATGAATTGAATCTAATCAATTTATGTTGGGGGAAACTTTCGGCAGGTTTCTAAATTGTTCACTTTGCACGGTTTTGATCTCCCAATTAGAAATTATTACAAATAAATCGTTGAATAAAAATAAAGCTAAGTTTAGAGACATTCGTCAATTTTGGACGTTAAATATAATGGAATTAGATCAACAAATATTAAGCCAACTAAATAAAAAAAATAAACCTATGATTTGATTAAAACCCAACTCTATTAAGTCAACTAATAACATGGAATTTAATATTTTCTCATCTTTTTTATCTTTCATCTTTTCTGGTCCTAATTTGATAAAATAGTGAACGAGGCCTTTTAGGTTTGTTTTCGTGGGTTGATTTTTTGTTTGATCAATATTACCGCTAATTCCATCAACTCTAATAGCTAAAATTGATGAAAAGTCCTTAAATTAAGCATTTTTAAGGGCTTATTTGTGATAACTCAAAATTCGCATAAAGACAATAGTTTATAGGCTGTCTGGAAAATCTCCTCTTTCTTTGAGTGTCCAACATGACACTTTTGTTCTTGTAGATAACAAAAAGAGTCATTTTGATAATTAATGTATTGATTAATATTTTTTACACTATCAATAGAAAATATTTTTACACTAAGAGGTTCAGACACATATTAGACATGAAATATACATACATACATACACATATATATGTGTAAGTCAAGTATCATGTACCTAACTTACATATACCTATATATATGTAGACATCATGAATCTAAACTTGGGTATAACATTATTCCTATAACTTATGGATCAAGGAAAAGTTAAGCAATAAAGAATACCAATAAGTATATATTCTTCATTCAGATCATATGATCTAGAGTTTCATGACCATTCTTTTATCCAAATCCTATTTATTCGGAAAGAGAATTAATGTGTTTTTATTTTGACATCATCAAATTCGTACCATCGTGTTTCACGGATCTCTGAATCGATTAATAACTTGAAAGTTTTGAAAATGAAGCGTATGAATTGCATTTGACGCCTTTTTTTTTTTTGGACAACATGTTTTAGTTTCTTTGGTTTTTCTTTTAAGGAAAAATGGCCAATTTCGTCCCTAAATTGTTTGTTAATGCCGATTTAGTCCCTAACTTTCATTTCTGACCAATTTGATACTTGAACTTATTTCGCAGTTCTAATTAAGGACTTTCGCGGTGGCACCATTACCTAAAACTAATCTAGCTCATAATTGACTAATTAAACAGGGGTATTATCACAAGACTGTAATCAAACAAGTAAATCGTATAAAAAATCACCAAATAAAAATTTTAAATCAAGTAAAAAATCACCAGGTAAAACTTTTTAAAAGTTTAATAATGTGATTTTTTACACAATTTACTTGATTTATTATAACCCCATAAGTGATGTTCCCAAAATACCATTGTTTGGTTGGTCAGTTAAGAGCCAGATTAGTTTTAGGTGGTGAAGCCGCTACGAAAATCCTTAATTGGAACTGCAAAATATGTTCACATATCAAATTGGCTAGGAATAAAAGTTAAGGACTAAATCAGCACTAATGAAAAGTTTAAGGATGAAATTGGCTATTTTCCCTTCTTTTAAAGCTAGCTGTATTAAGATTAATAGTGATACCTGGTGCAGTTCAATTCCTAGGAATTCGGTGATGTCAAAAGATGCAGTTGAAGATTGGATCGTCATAATGCTTTCTAAGATTCTTCAAAACGATTTGTATCGATTTCTTATGCATAAAAAGTTATCCCTTCAAATCTCTTCGTAATAATCAGCTCACTTTAATAATCTTATATGGGTAGTTCTTATCTTCAAAAGGTTCAAAGGCAACCAAATATATGTCAAAAAACTCATTGCTTGAAGTTTGTCAAATATATGTCATATTAAAAAACTCATTGCTTCATTCAAATATATGTCAAAGGCTCAAAGGCAACCAATTGTTAATCGCCACATCTTTGCCTGAATACTTCATTTGAAAAAGTTGGACCTGCACTAGGATTTTTCTTTGAGTAACGAAATTCAAAACTTTATTTTCTTGTTGCAGAAGTTAATGATCTTGAGTACATGGCAAGTTAGTATTGACGGGTAATCCTGTTCAGTGGATACTTTTAAGAATTCTTGCATGTTAGATACCGAACATTGAGAAAATTTGTCACATAGGTGTTCGCACATGATTAGAGGACGATCATGTGGTACCAACATTTCTTTTTACTTGTACAGAAAAAGCCGTGTGTAACAGTGTAACTCATTCATTTGTATTTCATTTATAACCCAAAAATAGAAGTAACAAAGAAATTTTGGTTTAAAGTAGTTTCAATTTATTTAACTACTAACCACCAGGGTTAATTCAGTGGTCAAGGGAGAGTTCTAGAATCTTTCCTGCTATCAAATTCAATATTCGGATTCTATGCCTGATAATTGGGGATGGGAGGATTGAAAAAAAGATTTATTTAACTACTCAATTTCCTTTTGGGATAACCTCAAAAAACTCCCAATAAAAATTCTAATAATTTCACTTGGCTTTCCTAGGATTTCATATATTACAACTGCTTCCCTTATTTTTAGTTTCAACACATGTACATAAAAAATATATCTATGTAATGTTAAGGGGGATTTTTCATTCCCAAATTTCTTTTATAGGGCTCATGAAAAATTGATGTAACAATTTCTTTTTGTTTTTGGTAAGTATGGACATGCCAACAAGCAATGTGACAAATTTAACTCAAGAAATAACTTGAAAATGCACAAGAAAAAGAAAAAGTTGATCCCAAAAATATTAAATATCGCAAGCTACAAACAACCAGGTATGGTACAAAAACCATGCATGGAGAATTTAATATCTAAATTCTGATGCTTGGAAATAATCAAGGCCACGAGGAATTCTAAATTTTAATTTCAAAAAAAGCATTGAAATTGCAAAAGAAAATAGGGAAAAAAAATCAATCTTGATTGGCAATAATGAAGTACCTTTTTTTATCACATCTATCATAAATAGGTACCATGTTCACATTTCACAACATCAAAGAATGAATGATTTAATTTCCCTAGACTGACTTTTATATTTATAAATTCATACTTTTCCCTCTATCGATGCCTTTGCTATTATCTACCTGTTATAAGGTTGTTTCTTCTTTGTGGAATTCTAAACACCTTGTAACACTTTCTCATCAACACATCATAAGTACTTTTTGTAAAATCAAGTTATCTCCTTTTTTTGGCATTTTCTAAGTTAAAATTGTTATGCAAGTCATGCAAGGGTAAACTCAAAAATATTTATAAATTTATATGAAATTTTTTATATAAATTTCATATAAATTTTTATTTAGATGCTCTGACTTTATTGTAGTAAACTCAAATTTGGGGAGGCAAGTGTAACATTAGATTCTATAGGGCTTACCAGTGAAGTTATTAGAAACCTCAAGAGAGGTTTTGAAATTATCTCTTTCCCTTTATGAAACCCCTCATCCTTCAATATTCCTAGAAAATCTTTTAACTAATTCTACTTATAGTCTTGTACACTCACTTTGGGAACAAATTCTGTACATCTAATAGAAAGTAGAAACAGAAGAAATTGCTAATAAATCTTCCTCCTAAGACACCCCCCCTTTCCCTCCAACTACTCTAAACTAACTTCAGAAATTGGACCTCAATTAAGTCTTATGTTTTGTCATGCTTTCACTTCTAAATTCTAACCCTTCATAAGAGTAATTTGGCTGATGTTTAAGGGCTAAGCAATACTAGCCAGTTGGTACCCCTGCAACAAATACAGGTGCATGATTCTGGAACTTTTCGGTTACACGCGGTTACACGCGGTGCTACATAAAAGTAATTTGGTGTTACATATTACATTAGAATCACACTTATTTATTGAGATTGAATTAAATGATAAAATGAGAGAGATCATAAATAAGCGATTTTGAATTTCATTTATTAAAAAAAAAGAATGACACTTAATTACTATTTGCAAGGATGAGTATGCCATGAATAGTTTACTTATGTTGCATGTAAGTACACTTGTCACCTTTGTAAAAGAGTAACAGGAAATCCATACCGGTACGAACTTTGTTGACATTATTGAAAGTTGTCATTCAAAAATGGTTTACTATCGAAAGAAAAAGAGACAGAAAAAGGGTTGTTAACAGTAAATCAGTTAACTTCAGCAAAGAATGATAACGTTGCCTTACGTCTACAAATTCAACTTCAATGTCGACCACAGAATGAAACAGCTCAATTAGATTATCTGTCGACATATCGTCTTGTCAGGGAAGTGGATAATAGACATATTTTATTTTGCTGCATAAAGAAAGATGTACTTTAGACTAATTCCCTCTTAGCGCCCTTAAAATTTTGTCGGTTCTCACTTTGCGCCCTGAACTCTGTTTAGGGCACGGAATATTCTAAAATTATTAGTTGAAGTTTAGGTTGAAGAAGTTTAGGTTGTCCTTGCTTTTTCATGGTAAGAAGCATAGAGAAAGAAGATGGCCAATGTTCGAGTTGAACCCACCTGCGGTTCCCCCTTCCCCACTCCTTGGTTTGGTAGAGTAAGAACTTCTCTTCTGAATAATTCCTTCTACGGCCTTCTTCTCTGAATAAATTAGTAGCCAATATATATATATATATAACTGTATGAGAAAGTTTTGGGTATTTGAAACTTTTCCATAACTTCAAGAGGCAAAGTGTTTAGAATAAAAGATGAGGAAGTTAAAAAAGTGACAATTGATGGAAAATTGTTAGCATGTATAGTAGAATTAATGAAAAAAACTTAACAAAACAATCAAAAGGGAAATTATTAGTTAATACACTAGACTTCAAATTGCTATAGGTTTGTATTAATAAGGTACCTTTAGGGGTATTTTTAAAAAATTTTGCTACAACTTTATATATTTAGAATTTTTTTAGGAGTTTTTTTAATTTATAACTCTATTGGCGTATTTTTAATTTTTTTTATCTTCCCTATCACAACTATCCACCCTTCCCTCCTCCAACTGCAATCAGCTGCACCCCTAACCTCCACTCCCCTCCCATCTTCCCTTCCCTCTCCCTCTTCCTCGGCCCTTCATCATTCTCTCTCCTCCCTCTTCCTCTTCTCTCTCCCTATCTTTCTTTTTCCTCTCCCTTCTCCTTTCTTTTCGTTACCAAATCTGGAGGGAGGGAAAAGAGAAAAGAGGAGGGACGATGGTGGAGAAAAAGGAGAGGAATGAAGAGGCGATGGGAGGAGAGGGTAGTAGTGGTAAAAAAAAGGGATAGTGTGTTATATATATAATGCTTTTGGTAAGTTACTTGGAGTGTTTTTGGAATGTGTTATCATAATATTGGATTCGAAAAAACTAGCAGTTAAAAGAAACAACTAACCGAAATAGAGCGTACGAATTATACTTTCTTTGAAATTTTCTATTTCAACAAAAATGTTTAATGTTTACTCCAACAGGCATCTAAATGCATAAAAGCTCAAATTTTCCATCTCCGTCCGTGTTCAAGTCAAATTTTCATGGATTAGAAACATCTAGCTTTTAGAGCACTCGTGTAATTATACAATTATCATAGGTTTACATTTAGTTCCAACTTCTATTTGGGGATGACCCAAACTTCAAGCACTTGAAAGGTCTAGAATTATTCGCCTAAGTCTTCTACAGGCTACAAGACTCCTGTTAGGCAGCCTTTATAACATCAGTATGCCACCTAATTCTAAATTAAAGAAGAGAACCATAAACATTTTAGCTATACTATTAACATATACTAAAACCATCTCATCTTAGAAACTGCAGTGGCATTGTTACAAGTGTGCGGCAAATAAAATCCTCCAAGATGTTAAGGTCATATGAGTCGAAACAATATATATAGATGAAATATATAAGCGAAAGCATCATTAAACGACCAGAACTTAGCCTGAAATACGCACCAAAAGCCATGATTCTCATGGGCCAGCTTGCTGATCCTTGACTGACTAATTTGCTTGGGTGACAGCTTAAAACTCACACTTGATTGACCTACACCTAACTTACAACCTCTACCAAACTGCCAACAATTCTCTACAAACTCTAGCATATCATACCCAAGAAACAAGAAGACAAATAAAAGAAAAGAAGGAAAAAGTTTTAGTGGTTCGATTTGCATAAAGCCCGCGAAGACAATTATGGGAATGAAGAACATTTGAAGGTCTAGCATCTTGTGTACATAAAAAAAATGAGCATTTGCACTACAAATGACTTATCAATGGGTCATTCAACGCAAGTGCTCTCATCATATGATACATGAAATAAATCTGTGGCAAATAGTTGAATATTAAGTCTCCATGTGGTGTGCCTGTGCGTGTGTGTGTGTGTTTTGACACGTGGATTCCAATTGTATTATGTTTTTCTTGAGTCTGCTGACTAGCTTTAGATTTAGCACACTATATTTTGTTGGCAAAAAAAAAAATGTATATACAAGTTGGTTTTCTGATACGGGTTAATTTCACTTTACACCTTTTAACTATACAAGAATTTTCACTTTAATGTGGAGTATAGAATCTACTAGTCCCTAAAATACAAAACACTTCCCATTTAGCTCCTACAGTATAAAATTTATCTAACTTAATTAGTATAAACTTTGTTTCACTTTTGTCAATAATTTTACTTAAGTGGAACAAATTATATTTTAGGAATTAAAATGTCACATTTTAAAATTTAGAGAACAAAGTGAAAATACAAATACAGTTAAAAGGTGCAAAATAGAATTAACCTATATGCGCATTGCCGCCACAAAACTATGCAGAGTGGCTGAAGAATGATCTAATGGATTATTTGCCCTCGACGTGGAAAAAATGAAAAATGTAAATTGCTATGAATGTGTTTGGATTGTATATTGTTTGAGATATTTTTACTGTAGCACTTTTTGTGATTTGATGTATGAGAGATAAAAAGATAATTGGAAAGATAAAAAAGTGTATTGAAAATTGTAACGGTGATATATCAAAATGTGTAGAGTGTGTGTAGTGTGTGAATTTGCCCTCGACGTGGAAAATTTACATCCAAAGTCAGTCTACAAGGATGACCAAAATCCTTCCCTCAAATTTCAGCAGGTGAAATAGATCAAAAATCACGCTCGAGAATACTGCAAGAATTTAGGGTTTAAAAGATAAAGACTTGAGAGTAAGAAAAATCTTAGAAGAAGAAAAATCTTAGAAGTCACCCTATACACTAATGGTTGGAAGCATATTCGCATCACTAGGGATCTGTTAAATAGAGTTACTCATTGCCACCTTTCCACACTCACCAAACTCTAACAGCCTACCAAACCGAACTAGTGGAATTGACAAATTATGGCTTGTAAGTAACAAGGAAAAAAAAAAAAAAAACTTTTAACGGTTTGACATGCATAAACATTCGAATGGACAAAGGTTTATGGTATGGGTCCAAGATGGATTTGGGGCAGGGACGGTCATCAGTATGACCGTCCCTGCACGGTTCATGGTCCAGATTGGACCTCAAAAAAATGTGCGGCTCAGATAACAAGTGGTAACTCGATTTCCGCGCCAAGTGTGGGGCCCACCACTATCTGTTGTGAAAATACAACCTGTGGAAAAAAAGTTACACGGTGAACAAAAGAAGTTACGCGCTGTTGATGAAGAGGAAATTTGTCAGGGACGGTTGCACCTGCAACCGTCCCTGCCCCGAGTCCGTCCAAGATAGGGCAATGGGGTAGGGGCAGCCAACAGAAGAACTGTTTTCTGTGCATTATCGACTGGCCATCAAAGAGTTGCTTTAAAAATTAATTAAGAAAAAAGAAATATTGATAGAATAATAATGATTAAGCGACTAAATTGTAAATAGATAAGCAAATAAATGGTATGACCCCTTATTTTCTTATTTTTTTTCTCCACGTTAAATTTTATGACCTAGAAGAATCTCACAATTTTCGCGTGCATTGTTTAGTTGTACTAAATATGAGAAACTCAAAACTACTTCATTGTTTAGCTCTACTGTGGATGGAAGAAACAATATTAGGAGAGGCAATTCTCAGTGCTCGATTCTGAATTAATCAAAATCAAATGCAATCATCATATAGACGTACACTGAGAGATTTACATTTAATAAAAAAAAAAGAATATGAGAAACTCAAAGCAATACCTTGTTCAACTAAAAAAAAAAAGGGCAAAAAGCCTTTTAGGAGTGACTGTTATTTTTTTATTTTACATATATTAAACTATTACAGTATTTTTTCTGTAAAAACTTAGGAAAAAAGAAATCCAAATGGGTTTCTTCAATAAGACACAATCTCCGGATAAAAACTTCAACTTTTAGGAGTGCATTTACTGGGGAGGCTGGTCTCAATTTTAACACAACTGTTGACCATGAAATCAATTCATGCTTTTTAATGCTTCGTTGAACTATTCAGAAAACAAAGGATTCCACAAACTTTGACCAAGAAAAGTGAAGCTCTTCTGTTGGTCTTTGGGAGGTAAAACGGTAACTACCTACGCTGGCTGATTAATGAACGGTTACTTTTTGACTTAAAATGCCTTAGTCAAAGGATAAAAGTTTTCGTTTTAGACCTCTGAGTTTGACTCATCGTTTTAGACAAGTTTTTAGCCGATGCCCATGAAGTAATTGATTACGTAACTCATTCACAAAACAAATATTACATCCAAATAAAGCATTTAACATGCTAGTAGAAAAAGTAATATTATAGTCAAAAGAATGGAAATTTAATAAACTTATCCATTTGTCCATGCCCAATTTCAGAAGCTCCTACACCAACTAAAACTTCAAAATATAAGAAAATTCTATATTCTGTTTAGGAAAAATTTCCTCTATAGTTGTACATGCAACAGGAAAATTTGGGATAATTATGTGAAAAAATGCTGCAGTATTTTTTTAATATGATGTTTGTGAGATTAAACGATGGTTTAAAAAATGTGATGATATGCAAGGAAAAAAAAATTGACAAATAATCTCTATTATGGGACCCTCTTCAATGGACTACTCAGTGCATGCACGACAATTTTGCACAAAAACAAATTGGCTTTAATTCCTGTTTAATGTTTGGTAAAAGTGATAGGGAATCCATAGAGGAAACAGAATTTTTCACATGCAATTACTCTGATTTAAATAAAACCAATTGTCTACAATAAGACTTTTTGGCTGCGATTGAGCTTTCCTCACATGTTTCAATTTTTCAAAGACAAAGGTCAAATAATCTAGTAAGATGAGACAAAGATGTTGGCATTATACTTATCCACATAAATGGTGGTTGTGCAAAATCTTACAAAGATGGCAAGAAGAAATATTTTTAGGTCTGGGAATTATTCTTTGATAGTTTGATGTGACTGCACCTTCATTTTAAGTAAAGAAACACTTTTACTTGAAGAATAAAAGAAGTAAAAAGTTTTCTTTTTTTTTTTTGTGAAAAGAAAACGGAAGTAAATTTTACAAAAATGATTTACTTGTTTTCTCGATATGTATCACAATCTTTCAGTTTTTCAAATTGAGAACAAATAAAATTAAGCAAAATGCTTTTGCATAATTTGCAATTCTTGCTCCCCATTTTTACTTTTGTTGAAATTTGGGGCACGACAACACACTCTCAATGTATTATACAATCAAAGATAAGTAAATTCAGATTTTCAAGAATAAAAATTTTTATAAAAAAAACGTTATTGCAATTAAAATTTTGGAAAATGAAATTTATTTTAGGAGCTGCAGTATTGGAACAGTTTTTAGTATACACCACTAATGTTATGTGGTCATTCTTTTTATTTTTAGTGGCTTGTCAAAATTAGATAAGATTTAAATCAAACGTCATCTTCTTGACGGATACTCAACATACCTAACTGATAATGTCTAATAATCTTGTTTTTCACTAAAAAGGAAAAGAAAAAGTTATGTATTATATTACTCAAAATCCTGGAAACTAAATATATTACTAAAAATAGAAGCACCGAATGGTTGTAAAAGCACTTTAAAAGCGCTTTTATACCTTTTTTTTCCTCTTAAAAATATATTTTTAGTAAATGCATCGCAACTTGTACGTAACTGATAAAAATCTAATAATCTCTTGTTTTTCACTAAAAAGGAAAAGAAAAAAGTTATGTGTTATATCACGTAAAATCTTGAAAACTTATTACTTAAAAAAAGAAACACCGAATGGTTGCAAATGCACCTTAAAAGTGCTTTTATCCTTTAAAAGTATATTTTTAATAAAGGCATTGCAACCCGAACGAAACAGGCTCTAGCACTGTTGTTGTATATAATCACAAATATGTTATAGATTAATTAATAGAGATTTTATATATACTTATAATGTATGCACTATCGTGGTTGAATATTAAATTTAAATTTAAATTGATTATTATGCTTTCAACGACGATAGTATATACACTGAAAATTAATACTAATAAAAAAATTAGAACTTTATTTTCTTGAATTAAGCATTAGTTGGATCGAATCATACCAAACATGACGATTATGAGTTATGACATACCTGAAACATTAATGAGCAAAATTCGAAAGCAAGTCATGGGCTGGGGATTTAAAAATTACAAAATTTTTTCAAAGCTACCATTATCTATTTCACTTATCCCAAAATTTTAAATATATCCGCCACCTATTCGTTCAAAACTCAAGTGGTTATTTAAAATCTCATGTGATAAGTGGTTTTTCTAGCGAGACACCTGCTAATGCATTTAAAATTCATCTAATTTATTATGTATATACATATATAAATAATTATTTCCATCTCTTGTATCTATATATTTTCTGTATTTAATCTTGTCTACTTTCCCTTGTATTTATTTACTTTTCCTAATTAATCTTATATTTCTAAATATATGACACATAAAATATATTTTAACTAGTACTCAAGAGATGCCCGTAGACAGACCCATATGGCTAGAAATATTTCACAATTTAATTAGATTTAAGCACTAGCTGGAATTTTACTTTTTGGGACCAAGCATTAGTTGGATTGAAATGATACCAACCATAGAGATTACGACATGCCTTAATGAGCAAAACTCAAAAGCAAAGTTTTCACACCACAGGCTTTTATATCTATAGCAAATCTCACTCCAATAATGATACATATATCAGAAATTTGCCAAATTAATTGCATCATTAATGCTCATATTAACTTCTTAACAAATTTATGTACGTGCCCATATCATCTTAATTAAGTTCTTCCCACATTTGACATCTATTATATTATTACTTGGCCCACCCAAAATTCTAAAATTATGAATTTTCCCCCAAAAAATGTACAAAGAAAAACAAAAAGGAGATTAAACCGAGGAGAAGAGTTATGGGGCTCTCTATCCAGGGCACCACATTACAAGGTGATTGGGTCCCACATAGATGGCTAGCGTTTTTATTGCACTTTTTGCATCACAGTCACGTCAGTTTAGCAAGGCGTGACCAGTAAATCAGAAGTCGAGTCGCCGAGTATTTTACTATTAAACTCAGAAATCGCTGAAGAACGGACACGAGTTCGGCGGCCAATAGAAGAGAAAAGCGTCTGGTTCAGAAAATCACACGCTGTCACAAGCGTACAAAAACAAACGCAGAGTCGCACATCAACACGTGAAACGCGCGTCACTGTAGTATCATTCCAAAGTCTTCTTCTACCGCCTCTCTCAACAAACCCAATCCTCAAAAAAGTCCAAAATCCAAACAACCTTTCTTTAGAAATAAACCAAACAAAAAAAAAAGGAGTTAAAATGACCTTTTTGATATATATAATAAGTTCAAACCAACTTTATGTATTTAAAAATCTTAAGCAATACTAATGAAATTAGTAGAAAATATTAAGGTCAGTTTGCTTTTACTTTATTAAGAAAAAAAGGAAATAAGAAGAAAATGTTTTTATAATTTGTGAATTAAATGGGCTTTTATACATTTTAAGGGCAAAAATATATATATATATATATGTGAGGGCTATTTCTTATTTATGCAAATAAAAAGCCAAAAAGCTATTTGAATTGAAAATTACTACTTCTATTCCTTTTTCAAAGTATATTTTTTCCTTTTCTTAGAGGACTATGGATTGATTTTTTTTAAAAAAAATATAGGTTGATCTTTCATTTTTCTATAATTCGAATTATACAAATTTGTCCATCAATTACTTGCATGTATCGCAGCCAAAATTGAGTCACCACGAAACCTAATTTTGATGTTATTATACGATAATACAACAAATTGACATGACTACATTGTTTAGTTAATCACAATAGCGTTATTAAGTTGCTTTAGTTATACTTTCTTCCTTTCTCACGCAATTCTTGTTTTGAACAACAAGCGTTTAATTGTTCACTTGATCACAAATCAACTAGATTTTTAGCGCAAAAAAGAAAACTTAATTATTCTACGATCATCAAAATGAGCGATCGTCTAACGAAAATAACTTACATTAAATATCGTTAACCTATTTATCAAACACAGAATTTCCAACTCTATACATTTCCAAAATCACAAGATACAACCCTAATTAAATCAATCGCTCATTTATGACTCTTTTGGATTATAGTTTTCTGATGAAAAAATTTTATATTTTATATAAAGATATTTTTCAATCATCATTTTATGTCATATGTATTTCTATGAAACCTCCAGAAAACAAAACAGTAATCCAAACGTACTAGCTCAGCTCTTATCATGTCCAAAGTGCTCCAAATGGGCAAAAGAGGGAAAATGATGAAGTCAATTTCCAAGAATTGGAATGATGGCCCAACAATGTTGACATTTCCAAACCATGGATGACCAAAACTATAAAGCCACCAAAACCATCTCTTTCTTTTTTTTATTTGTCTCTTATCTTGTTTTAATGAGATAAAAAAAAAAAAAAAAACACACCTCTTCCCCTCGTTGAATGGTACGACCACTAGCTAGTTTCTACAATAATAAAGTAGTGGTAGACCTAAGGAAAGCAAATATTATATGTAAAAGTAAAACCGCTTTGAACCTTCTTTGAACCCGCCCTTTGTGCTGATCACCTGCCCTTTGTTTTCACCCTTTAATTTCCACAATAAAATATAAATTACAGAATGCAGAAAGACAAATAAAATAAAGAAAATCCAACAACATTTTTCTCTCTCTGTCCTTCCTCTCAACAGCATCTCCTGTATTATATTCAGGAGAGAGAAGCTGAAGGAGATGAAAATTAAAATCAAGGAAATTAAAAAGGAAACATAAAATCCAAAGAAAGAGAGAGAGAGAGAGAGAGAGAGAATCTCTCCAACTTTTTAACATATATTCTTCTCTGAATTTCTTTCCGTCAATTAGGACATAAACTTTTTTCTGGATTTCTCCATTCATTATTTCTGAGTAAAATCTTCATTCCAATTTCATCTACACCTGATCAAAGCCCTTTTTAAGGATTTAGATTTTCTTTCTATTTTTCAGATATATATATTCCCAGAATAGGTAGCTAATATAGATTTACTTGGATTTTGTTTTTTCTAGAATTAATAATTGAAAATTCATTTTGTTCCTTGATATCTGATCATCTGAAAAAGTAACTGATAATCTGTTTCATCAGATATCAACAGTCTATTCAACTTCTGAGTCAACACTGAAGGATAATCAGAAGTTTTAGTCCTTTTTCTGATAAGAATTCTGTTGGAATTTGAGTCTTTTGATTTCTGGGCTTCATCAAAATCTGATAAAGATTGGATTTTGATACCTGGAGCTTAAAAAAGACTCGATTTTGATATCTGGGTTGTGATCGGAATTTGATTTTGAGGCCTTGATTCTTCAGTCATGGCCAAGACTTCAGGGCCTCTTGATAAATGGAGGGACTATTTTTTGACTGCAAATTCTGATATCTTTTGTATAATTGAGAGAGCAATTATGATTGCTTCTATTGATTCTCCTAAAGAGTTCAAGTTGAGAAGAGATCGAATCGCTGAATTGCTTTTCACATGCAAAGTAACCAAGTGTTTTGGCTGTGACAAGCTAGAATTAGCGGTACCAAATGATGGCTGTGATGGGGAAGAAGAAGAGGAGGAAGACAAGTGTAACAGTGAATTTGGCAGGAGGACTGACGTTGAGGAGGTTAGGACTAAAGAAAGCAAAGTGAATTGTAATGAGATTGATAATCATGGTGATGGTGATGCCGAAGAGCTGGAAAGAAATCTGAATCATCAAGTTAGCACTTACAGTTATGGGGATGCTGAGGCATTGAGTGATGAAATTGAGGAAGAGTCTCAGAATTTTGGAGAGGTCACAAGGATCAAAGAGATTCTTGAAAACAGTGAAGATGAGGTTTAAATCCACCTTATCCTTTTCATTGACTTTTTCTCTTGCATCAGTTTACATTTTTGTGTGCTATTCTTCAGTTCTTTTTAGTTTGATGGGTATTTGTGTCGATGAATTCCGTATAAATTTTGAACTGTTTTTTTTTTTTTTTCGGCTGAGATTTGGTGTAAAGAATTTTTTTTTTCTTTTTTGTGTTCTTGAGGTGGAATGTGGCTAAAATTTTCAGTAAGCATGTTTGGTTAATCTACGAATATTACATTTCATCAAAAGGATCAGGAACACTTTTTGGTACTGCTTCCTGTTTGTTCCAAGTGAAAATTTGCTTCTCCTAGTTCAGGTGCAGATTAGGTTTGTGTGATTTGACTATATATGTTTTTCTTCATGTAGCTCGAATGATCTCCATGTGATTAGTTATTTTGATAGGTTGTTAGTTTCTTTATCATTTCATTGAGCTGGTTTTGACTGTTGGTGCTCTTTTGCCACAGCCTGATTCAGTAATATTTGATTCTCTGAGAAGGCTGCAAATCATGGCTTTGTCTGTAGAGGTTTTAAAGGTTTGAGCAACCTTGTCTCCTTACTAGATTTTATTTGCCATATGTCTCAGAACTAGTTCTGACTTCTTTGATCTTCTAGCACTTATGCTGACATATGATGTACTTAATTGAGATATTTTTACTTCAGGCAACAGAGATTGGAAAGTCTGTTAATGCTCTGCGGAGACATGGATCAAAGCAGATTAGGCAGCTTGCAAAGACACTTGTCGAGTATGAAACTCCTGCCTATTGATCATTTTTTGGAATGATATCATTTGATGTGCAAATCATTGCAAGAAATAGAAAAGAATAATTAGCAAATGTTGTTCTCGTGCTTTTATACGTATAGATTCGTTGCTGTAAAAACGGGATTCTGTTATTATTGACATGTTTCGACACACATCGTATTAACTGCTTGACTTAACTTGTCGATCTCTAAATTATGCTTAGATATTGTATTAATTACTTTTGTCGATTCCTAGGTGTGTTTATAAATGCGTCCAAACTTTGTGCATTGCCTTTCCTTTTTGCTCTATTCTGGATTTATTTTGTGTGATCAGAACCATATGAACAGCAGAGATGCCTCCCACTTCTCATAAAGTTAGGCAGGCCTCGTTGTCTTTGCATGCCATTCTGTTCAAGAATGTGACTTCATTTCCTTTACATTCATATCTCATGCTGTTAAAGAAAAGTTATGTATTTTCTGTTTCTGTCATTGTGAATTGCAGTGGCTGGGTGACCATGGTAGATGAGTGGATGAATGCTACAGCAGCTATTGCAAATGGTACGTCTGGATTTATGTTTTCCAGCTTAATTTGTTTCCCATTTTATTCTTCAATTCTCACTAAAATCTGAGCTTGTTTTGCCTTGCGATTTGGCAGAAGGAACTCCAGAGTCTATGAAAAAGTCTGATTTAGTTAATGAAGAGGAGGGGCTTCCTTCTCCTCCACTAGATGAAGGATTTCTCTTTGCATCTCAGAATATTTCAATGGAGCTCTCACAGGTGGGTTTATCTAAATTCATCCATAATATGAGTAGTTTGTTTTCCTTTTTTGCTTATGTGCTGACTGGATTTTGTAAAATTGTGTTTTCCGGGATTGCTATCTCTGAAGTTCTTTGACGGCATGGATGATGATGGAAGTGAGTTGACTTTGTGCCATTCTTAATTTCTAGTTTGGTTTTGCTATTCGGTTCTTTATTTGAATTCCCCACTAATGGTGATGTATCATTTTGATTGGGGACATTGTTTCAGATCCTCAAAACAGTGGGGAATTCAACAAGAACCGTGACAATGGCAGAAAGCCGTCGCTGGAGAACCACAATGTTCCAAGGCAGAAACAACAAATTCGTGGCAACTTGATTAGCCCTCCGAAAGACCGGAAAGGTGAACAGATGAAGAAACAAGAAGCTGTAACAAAGAAACAGGAAGCCGTGATGAAGAAACAAGCAGCTGTGGCAAAACCAAATAAGCCCTCATTTGATGAATCTGGGCCAGGCAGACCTGCAAAACCAAGCGTTGATCAATACCAGATGAAACCTCAGCAGAAATCTGATAAGGGAACGAGTCAGAAGAGGGAGTTGCCTTCTCAGCCAAATGTGAGTATCATAATTGACCACATTTAACTTTAGATAGGTTTGGATTGCTGATTTTTTTTAACAATATTACATTTTCTTTAAACTAGAAATTGAGGTCTTCAGATGATGCGGCTGTTCGATTAAAACTAGAGGCCTCGAAAAGGAAGCTTCAGGAGCGCTACCAAGAAGCTGAGAATGGTTAGTTCTTTCATTCATTCCCCTTTGAACCTTAAATATTTTCAGAAATGAGAAATCCATTGGAAGTGCTTGAAGTTAAGGATACACCAAGTATATGATTCAATGATTCTATTAGTTGTTTGAAGAGTTTCTGTTTAGTCTAACGGTGGATTATGGATTCTCTGACAGCCAAGAGGCAGCGAACGGTACAAGTAATGGAGTTGCATGATATCCCCAAGCAGAATCTTGGCCATAGGAATCCAAACATGAGACCTGGCAACTTCAATAGGCACTGGGGTCGTCGATAGGTCCCAAACCTACTGGCCTTTCAAAGACAGTTTTGTCTATCCTCCTTTGCAAGTCAATTTGGAGAACGCTAATACTTCCTGTATATGGCGTTGACTTGCAGGTGCATCAGAGAATTGCATCTAACTGCTTGATCCTTACATTGAGGCCACTCTGCTTCTTGGAGTGTGTTATTTTCGAGAATAGCGATATAAATGGATGCTTAGACATCGGCTTTTTTCTGGAACTGAAAGAAGGGTAGGACATGATCTGCTCTATGTCCCTTCATTGTAGAGGACTAATTGAACCCCCTTGACTCTCTCCAGTCATTTCCCATTGTCATGGATAGGCCAGACATAAATTGCACAGAATGAGTGCACTTTGTTAGGTGTTTCTCATGTATAAAAACTTACTAGACATCAACACAAATTAAAGCTAATAATAGCAGTTTGCCTTTTGTAGGCAGTTACTTTTTGTTGTAACTTAGGCAGATCTTAGAACAATTCCTGTGGTGTAGAGAGTGTAGTAAATCTTCAGAATACCTGGCAAGTTAGCCAAATTCGGTCTTCCTTATCAAGGGAAGGCTGAAACTATTGATGTGCAGTTCTGCACTTACGGTATGTGGCAAATCTTTTTGGCTTTTAGATCCACTTGCTTGACTCCTTTCCTCATTGGCCTTTTTGGGGGACAGAAAGAAGAGGAGGGGGTAGGTGTAATATTTTTCTTTTAAAATATGTCTACCATCTTTCCTTCAGCCAACCCTCAAGCTAAAGGCACAAATCCCACTCCATTTTGGACAACAACCTTTAGTGGTGACTTTCTAAAAGTTCCCCTCTTCCTTTCCTCTCCCCAATTTTTTTTTTTTTTTTTTGAAAGCTCTCTCTTTAGCAATTTCTGATAGTTGGCTACTGGTTCCCACTGTGGTATTGGATTCATAATGGAGAGGCCAGTAGGAGAAGCATGTCCATTTCAATTTGAATTGCAAGCACTCATCTTCCCATAATGTAGTTTAGCAATCATGTTACACTAACAATAAGCTTATTCTACGATATATAAGTGGCTGTAAAGTGGTCCAAGAAAATTAGACTAAATCAATGATATTACCTCTATTAGGCTCAAATAGATTGAATGCAGGTAAGAAGATAGCATGGTCCGCTTCGGTCTGTTTGGACTGTAAGTTATTTGGGATTATTTGAGATATTTTTACTGTAGCACTTTTTATGATGTGATGTATGTGAGATAAAAAGATATTGGGAAGATAAAAAGGTGTATTGGAAATTGTAAAGATGATGTAAGCAAATAAAATTGGGGAAATATGAAGCAATCCAAACAAACCTGTTTCAGACAAAATAGCCTTTTTCCAGTATTATTAAATAAAACATTTCAGCATTAGTGGCTAATTCTATTTTTACTTAACTTATGGATAAACTTTTCTTCAGTTTGAGATTTGATATTAATCGTCAAAATACAATATGAAATAATCTCTTTTGAAAAATACAAATAAGTACATCTAGATAAGATAAGAAAATAGCCCAACTTATGTGTGTGTGTGTGTTTGTATATATAGGTTGGATGGAATGTAGGTGTGTATAGGGCAACCATTAGAAAAATTCATAATTAAAGTACCCTTCAGTCACAAAAGAACAATTTTTTTAGTACTATAACCTTATTTATTATATTCAACTACTTGCTTACCATAGCATATTGATCACAAAAATTTACTCTCTTTAGCCCACTATTTTTGTTGCAAAAGATTTTGTGCAAGTTCTTGATAAGCTCCTCGAAAGCTAAAATGTTTCAAAACTACCCTCATTTCATATGGCTATTGCAAACGGTAAAAAGGTTAAGCAAAACCCAAGTGATGATTGTGTCATGAGTTTGATTTCTCTACCAAAAAAAAAAAAAAAACTAATGAAGAAACTTTATCAAATGACCTAAAAATAGATTATTTCAAGTATCAAGATCATTTTCATGTAATTCTTGATTGTGAAGAAAAACCCCAACAGAACGTCAAACTACCATATGACTTTGTTCGAAGAATTTAATGGCAAGACAATGCATTTTCCATTGCCTTTCTGAGATTACCAATTTATGTAACATGATTGGGCAAATAATTGATTTGGCCCTCAAAATATCATATGTGTACATTTTTAACCTTCCAATCGTTTAGTATAACTGTTTTGCCTGTCGAACTTTTTTTAAAGCGTACACTTAACGTCCTTAGTTCATTTGGGATGTCAAAGCCAATAAAGAAAGCACGAAAGCTACATCATTTAGAGGTAGGTGGAATATTAACAATTTTGAACACTCAGAAGGTAAAATGATATATTTAATAGTTGAAGGGTAAAAATTATTTTTTTAAAAAAATGCAAAATTCGAGAATTGAATAGGCATTTTTCCCAAAGTGATTTTATTAGGGTTCATGCAATTGCAAAAATTCCCCTACGTACACCACCACAAAGTTATGAATTAGTTACTCCCTCTGTCTCATAAAATTTGTCATGTTTGTCACTTTTTCTTGTTTCAAATTAATTATCATTTTAGAAAAATTAATTCACATTTTTCAATGAAATTTATCTTCACCCTTCATGTGGTTTGCCACTTATTCCCCTTAATTATCAATACATCAAATAAAAGATGATCCGCCACTGAAAATATAAAAAGAAAGTAAAAATCATCTTTTCTATTAATATTACTATACATAAATTGCACGTTTTTTAAAAAATGATAAATTTTATGGACGGAGAAAGTATCATACTTTGAAGGTAGACTATCTCACCAACACGGGATCCACCAAGAAGTCCACACGCGTCCCATTGAGCATCCCATTGACCAATTAATTCTAGCCATCACTCTAGAATTTAGGACCCTGCACGATTTTAGATTCCAATGTCCTTATTCATTTTATCTCATCTATTTATATATTCCTTTTCTTCACACGCTTACGCTAGCCAGATTGTCCCTTGGTCCTTTAGGGTTTAGTGGCTTAACTTTTTTGACTCTTTCTGTAATTTATTGCATACTTTTTATCTGCTCTTCAAGATTGTTGAATGATGCGAAAGCATCTATCCAGACTCCCTAAAATAAAAGATGCGTGATGTAACTTGTAAGCTCTTTGCATCTGCCGTTTTGAAGCATCAAAGTTTTATGACTCTTGATTTTTTATCTTTTTATTCTGTAATGCATTGAGGGTGAACCAAAACTACGCATAGAAATTGTCAAAACACAAAGAGAATAACAGGTTCATATTCTTTTTTGGTGCATTAACAGGTTCATATTCTTGAACCGAAACTAACCCATTTTTAAGTTTTTAAGTTTAGGACTTAGTTTAAGTGGTAAAGATATTAGTCAGGTGATCATGAGTTCTCTAGTTCGACTCTCAAATTCTCTCTTTTAAACCTTTCCCTTTATAAGGTTTAGGGTTTCTCATTGGACCAAAAAAAAAAAGAAGAAAGAAATTAACCCTTTGATCATCCATTATTGCATACACATTTCAGCAAAAGAATTAAAGAAAAAAAAACTGCTTCTGAAGAAAAGGAAAATGTCTATGATATTAGACTTGGAGTTCTTAGCTATGTATGCTGACTTATAATGGCCTTAAACCATCCCCCACACAAAAATAAAAAGAGTAAAACAACTTATTGTAGTATTTATTTAGTACTAACAACGTAACTTGCGCCTCTGAGAATTGGAATCTTTTTATGGGAATCCTTAAGAAATTTATAAAACTATACTAGAAAAACAAATCTGCCTCTTAAATTCATTAAGTTAAATACATCAAATTTGGAGCAAGAATCAGACTAGAAAAATAAATCTGTTTTTGCCATTATCATGATATTACGTATGTGAAGTTACTAAAAAAAAGTACAAGATGAATAATATTCATTAAACATTTATGTAGATATTAATATCCATTTTCTCCGCTATTGTATTGCCATTCTATACTTTTCGACTTAGAAGAAAAAGAAAATTTCATAACTTTACAGCTTCTTGCCTAAGTCCTAAGCCTGGTGCCTCGTGGAAAGGAAAACTTGTCTTTAGTCCTGGGTACAAGAAAAATTTTCTGTGCCTTCAAGAATCATATTCATGAACGACAGAAACAAAAGGTCCACAGGAATTGTTATCTTTATCTTCATCGTACTTTCAACATTTTCTTTAAAGGTACATATTCAGTTGGCAAGTCATATATTTTGGTTTCACATCAATTGGAAGTGTATGACAACCTAAATTTAATTTTTTTGTCAATATTGACTCGAAAAAGAAAAAGGAAAAAGATGGGGATAAGCTGGAGACCATGGAGCAACACATTTTAGAACGACAAGTTCCTACTTATTTCTTGCTCATGGAGGTTTAATTTCTATCACATTTTATCAACACTTGATCAAGCAAATATCTTACATGATACAACAGATGTCACTTCACCGTCCATACTCTCAAAATAATCAGATTACAAATTTTGCCATATTTGAAATCTTTACGAATATTTGTGCTCTTATTGTTGGTTGTTTTTCTTGCAAGGAAGCAATAATAAAAGGGACTTGACATGTGATGCAGACTAAAGAGACAAGACTAGGGATGGCATCCCCCGTCCCCCGCCCCGTCCCCCGCCTCCCGCTCCCCCCGCCCCGCCCCGCCCCCGCCCCGCCTTGCCCCGCTTCCCCCGCGGGGGCAATATAATTTTATTATAATTAAATTTTAATAAATAATCAAGTACTAAAATATCAACACATCACCAAATTATTATTCATTGTAATTTTACAATTGAAACTCATAAAAACAATCAAACAGAAGTTATTTGAATACAATCCAATATGATGAAATAAATATAACTAAAATAGTCAAGTTTTCACTTTTAGTACAAATGCAATCACTAATTCATTATTGTGTTTGTGCTTTTTTTTGAGAAAAAAGTGTTATTCTATTAAGTGTAATTAGAAATTTAGTATAAATGTATTAGTAAATTTAGTATAACTAATTAATAAATTCTATTAGTAGACATGTATAATTATTCATAATATTAGTAGACATGTATCAATTATATTACATAAACTAATGTACATTATATAATACATCTAACTAATAATATCATTATCATAAGTTTATAACTAATTAACTTACATATTATATATAATTATATATATATTTATATATATATATTTTTTGTTTTGCGGGTGGCGGGGGCGGGGGATGGGGCGGGGGCATACTCCCCCGCCCCCCGCCCCATTTCTAAGCGGGGGGAAAAAATTCCCCCCCGCCCCGAGAGCCCCCCGCGGGGCGGGCGCCCGCGGGCACCCGCCCCCATTGCCATCCCTAGACAAGAGTGATTAGTGGATTTGTCAATTTTATTTCCCGTTCTGTTTGGTTACCATTAGTTATTTAATTACGAAATTAGGTACTGTTTATGTTAATTAATTTGTAAATCTTCTAGTAAGCAAGATTACAAGAAGGGGAAGAAAATGAGAGTAGAAATAGTTTATTGGCATTTTTAAAAACCACGGTAAAGCCATGTTGTATCTCCCTCATCTACAATGGTTAGTTTGTTGGCTATTGCCTTATAGCGTGATCAAGACTTTGGTACAGTGCTAACCATCAAAAGATAGTGACAATAATTTATATTTAACAAATTGGCACAGAAAAATCTGCACATTCTTTTATGTCAAAGTATATGAAAATAATGCCTGGAGGCCCTGAACAAGAAAAATTGTAGTAGTCAGACAGATTGCAAGACTACACTCTTGCTCTTTACTGTTTGAAAAAGTTAAAATTTGATGCTTCATCAAGTCTGCCATATTTGTAACGAATGAAACACCAACATTCACAACATTTATACGCCAAAGTTGTTCATTTTAATAAGGTGTTATGATGTTTAATAAAAAGTTTAGAACAATTACCTTCGTTCTCAAAATGATAGGAAGAAATAACAGATTCCCTTATCAAGATTATTAAAAAGTAAATAAAAACAAGATATCTTGATGAAAAATCCAAGCCAAATACATATGTAAATCTATCTTACGATTAAGCACATTCACGTATATGGTGACCGTTATGGATTTATAATCCATTATTGTCATGATACGCTTGCAAGGATGTTAGATGGAAAAGTATTGATTTACTAATGCCCTGTTTGATAACCCAATTCAACACTTAAATTTAATGAATTCGGATCTTAACATGTTGAAATGCGTTTGATGACAAAAAATTGAACATCTAAAATAATTAAGTGACACTGAATTTTCTAAGCAAAACTTACTCCAAAAAAATAAGTGATGAGCTATTCACTTATTACTGAATGTGATATGCACTCAAGTGTATCATATTTAGTACTTAACAATTCAATAATTTAATGGATTCAAATTTTAGATTTTAGATTTCAGTTTTCAAATTTTAATTTTATCAAACGCACCCTAAGAGCTATGGCCAAAGAAATAGATAAATTGCTTTCTAAATTGTCACCAAGTGAATAGTTTGATGTTCATGAAAGCACCCCCAACGTTGCTATTTCTAGTCAAAAACCTCTTTCCATATTTTAGTGAAAAAAATTGGAAAAAAATCAGATTAGGCTTTTTCCTGCCTGTAGGTCCAGTGTCTATACTAAAGAAATAAAAATAACTCTAGACACAATTATCGCTATGGGAATTTAGGCATTATTTTGATTACTCAAGTACAAATTGATCAGATCATCTATGGTACTGAACCAAAACATAAAAATGGGAGATTATTCATATTTTGGTTTCATCAGTTTACTGACCAATTCTTCTTGATACAGTGAAACAAATAGAAAATCTAATTTTAGGGGAAAATGCATACGCATATTAACTTTAAAATCAAGAATATGGATATGGGATTGTATCTATAGTTACAATATCATACACTAGACCACTCACTGAAGGGCCAATTGGCTGTCCTAAATTTGGTATTGGGTCCTTGCACCTCTTAAACCTTTTTTTAACCAATATTATAAATAACATAGATTATATCACCTTCAAATTTGGAGGAATTCTTTTTTATAAGAATTTATTACGCTAGTGGTGTGCTTAATTATTACAATTGTCTTTTTTGAATTGAACCCTAAAAAGAAGCTGTCACTTCGTCTCAATCAGACAGCAAGGGATAAGAGACATCACCATCTTCTATTCTTATCCACAAGTCTCCAAAATCATCAACATTTTTGTAGTAAAAATAAAATAATTCCATGGTCTTGTACTCGTGGAAACAATGCTAGTGTGCCATATTATGAACAAAAGAAAAAGTATACGCATAAAGCTCAAATCAATTTGTTGAAAGATCACGCAATCAAATAATGTTGAAAGTGCTATGAATTGTGGTCTTTCATCAAAGTGATGCGACCTTAAAAAAAACACAAAGATGACTAATCAACATCTGTTCTTCTTATCCTTGTTACATGGTTTTGAAAATAGCCCAAAATTTCTGGATATGGAAGTTGGTTAATACTTGCAAATTTTTTGCCGTCTATCAATTTGGTCACCTACCCATTGGAGATAGCATGTTTAACAAGTATTTAACAAATACATGAGCCCTTCAAACAAATAAAAATTAGTAAGCATTTCCATTTGGATAAATTACACTTGACCCCCCAAAATCCATCTTCCCTCCCCCCCCCCCCCAAAAAAAGAATATTTACACACTTGTATCACTTTGCCCCCTTTAATTCCATTTCATTTTACTCCATTTTAAACCTTAAGAGACAAAAGTGCCCCTTCTGTTTTTCTTTTTCTTTTTCTTTTTAATTTTTCTTATCCGTTTCCATTTTTCTTTTTTTCCTCAACACAATCAAAATTCTAACGATTATTTTCCTGCCTTGCATAAATTAACAAAATTAACAGAAAAATGAGATGGACATATAAAAATAGAGGGGGACAAATCCACCATTTCCATTTTAGGTGACAAACAACAAAATTTTTAGCATGCACAGTATAAGAAAACTTGTACTAGTTGGCATCATCAATTGCGTATATAGAATTATTCTGAAATATGACTGATGACCAAAATATATGCATGCATTATATGAAATTGACCTTTGAAGGTGATGGAAGGACTTATAGACAATCTTCTTTAACAGTATCCTTATTCTACTATAAAAAGGAATCCCCAAGTGCCAAAAATTATAAAATTCCGACAATGGATGCCAGATGCCATGACAACTGGTGCTTTGGCGGCCTTGATGCACCAACCTTTTTAAGCTCAGCAATTATCCTTGGCAACATTGAACCTATTGTCCTTTTTTTTTTTTGGAGTGGTTGAGGGATAAAAATCCTTGCTGTCTAGGTTAATTAATGATAGAAAAGGAATTCCAACTAAAAAACATGATCACATGTTTGGCTTAGCTAAGCCTCATGGTCCTGCTCATTTTTGAGCTCCTAATTCATCTTCGGATACTGACTTGTGTCACACATCAAAATGCTATGCAGAAAAAAATAATAAAGAAACAAGATGGGATGTCATGATCTTTGTCACTATTGTAATGCATGTTTTATCTTTGCTGCTAACATGCAGAAAATGCATTTCATTATCTCTCGTTAACATGAGTGACAACTACATTTTGCACAAAGTTCAATGGTATTTCAAGTTCATATGTCTCTCTCCTTACACCCCCCCCCCCCCCCAAAAAAAAAGTAAACCTAATTTTGGATTGTCACATTAATGTCCCAGCCCTCTTCCACCAAGAATAAACAGTCTTTTCTAGCTCATTAATTTTCATATTAACAGATGCTGTGAGAAGAGTCTAGCATAAAGTCAATGAATACATCCTTTGGTTTTGATATACTTTTGTGAGGTAACATATTCAAAGTTTGTGATAGTACAAGTAAAGCAATTTTTTTGAGCACCCTTCAATAAAAACATGCTGATCGAAACTTTTATTTACGTCCTTATATAAAAGATTAAGATGTCAAAGTAGTTCAATCTTGTGAATCGCCTTTACTTTGAGAAATTGAAATATTCCAACTTCTAAGTAGTCTTTGTATTTTTGGTCGGATGACACAAAGTGGAAGTTTCATAGAAGTCAAATTTCCTCCATAATATTTTAACAAATTCACTTAACTTTTGGACTCATATTAATACGCATGACCAGTTGCATCACACCAGCGATTACCACTTCACAGTACAAAAAATGAAAAAAAAAAAGAAGAAACTTTCAAAATTGAAATTGGACTATTTTTTCTAATCAATTTATGGATAGTGGTTGATAAAACTGCCCCTCTTCTTACCTTATTTCTTTCTTTCTGTTTTTTTTCATGGTTCTTCTTGCCTTATATTGTCCGTTTGCAAATTTTTTTCTTTTTTTAGTTTAGTTGGATCAACATCTTAGCTCAACTTGACCCAGCAGCATATGGGCTAGTTTTGTTGGGTCGACATTTGCTATGAACAAAAGTAGTAGCAGTTCAATTTTTAATAGGGAAAACTTGATTTCAACTATAGGTTTCCCATTTTGTTGCCATCAGTTTTGAATTATTCTTCCAACTTGCTTCTCAGAATATGATTCCTCTCTTGTTTTTTTTTTCCATTTTTAGATACTTTTTAAAAGATTTATTTTTTGACACTAATGAAAACATTTATTTTATCACTGAGTTTTGGCTTTCAATATACTCCACTATCAATTTAAAGTTATGAAGCATTATTGACATCAATGTAGTTGTTCAGCATTTACTTATTTCATGGATATTATCCTATCTTTTGAAAGGCAACAAATTCATATATTTTATCTAGAATATTTGAAGATCTTAATTTTCTCAGAATATATATTTATTACCTTAATTATTACAATTCATATTTGGGTAATTAATGAAATTATCTCATACATGTTAAAATGGTACAGTGCACAATCACTGGCGGGAATAAAAAATGAAACAATTACAATAAAAAAGAAAATAAACCTAAGAAAAAGGAGGAAAAAAAAGAATAATCGCTTTAACTAATAGAAGTAGCATTTAAGTGCTCATATAAAAGATACAGAAGAAATGAAGTGAAACTAATATTTTGGTACAAGATGCTCCCTGTAATTTGAATATTTTAAATATTAATTTTTTTAAAAAAAATATTGATTAGATGGCTTAATGGTCACTTGGAAGTGGTATTGTTCATGAGTAGATGCAAATTGTTTATGAAGACAGCAAAATGCGGCTACCTTTATCTTTGACTGGTTAGCTGTAATCAATTCTTCTTTGTGTTTAACTTTTTCAAATTAAATAGCATCTTCAGATTAGTATTGGATCATTCTTTTTCTAGCATTATTGTCCCCACTATTTTCAGATACAGCCAAATAGTAGCAGAAAAAGAAAAATTGTTCGAGCATATGCATTCAAAAGACAATAATGGATTGCAATAACTTTTTGACCATTTTTCTTTCGTCCTTTAGAGTATTATGTTCACACATTCACATACGAGTGACGGATAATCAAGGAAAATGGGATAGCTTCAACATTCAACTTTCATCTGAACCATTTCTTTGAATATCAAGGTCTTAAAACTTATGTAGTCAATTGAACCATCATAATTAAGTCAATGGACCTTAAGTCTCTACTTCAGTTAGACCTTAATCAGCTATTCACTTGCAACAAATTTCAAATTTTGAAAAAGAAAGAAAAACCAAACCATGTTCTTTGAAATGGATGTAAAACCCTAACTTCTGGTAGTGGAAGAAACAAAATAGTTCACGGGACCTCAACTTATGGTTCTTTAGTTAGTTACATCTACTTTGAGTCCTCTTCTCTCTGCACTTTTTTACATCGTTAATGTTGAGTATCAATACAGAAAAGGTCCAAATCACACGATCTTGCAAAAATAAGACAAAAAAGAGGAGAAATGAGGTAGTAGTTTTAGAGCCATTTTAATACTTAAGCCAATAAAAGAGAAAGTAGTAAGGGGGGGGGGGGGGGGGGGGGGGAAGTGGTGAAGCCAAGCAAGCTAGTGACAAAAATGAAGAGATTAGTTGCCTAATTTGGTACGTAATGTGGGGTGTTTATAGACTTATAGATGCATGAAGTGGTGGTTAACCATCCGTCTGACATGACTATATCATCATTCATCCCTAATGAGTGGCTCCTAATGCCATGAATACTTTTGGGTTATCTTAGTACATGAATTTAGGTATCTGTGAGAAGGGTGAGGCATAGGGTATGAGATGTACCAGCAACAAATTGCAGTTATTAAACAATGATGTAGTGTTTGAAAAAGATATGTGCTTTAATTTAGCCATTTGTGCTAAGCCTTGCTCACAACTTTTCTTGGTTAAATCTTCCTTTTTTTCATCAACCGACAAAATTTATTCTATAGGGAAGGAGACTCCAATTACATTGTACAAGGAATTAGAAAGAAGATAGACTCATCTAGATTAAAAAGATATTAATTTTTTTAATGTAGGACGCGATATTTAAACTCCAGACCTACAATTCAAAGAGGGATTTTAAATCCCATTTCATGGCCTAACTTACCTAAAACAAGTTCATTTCTTGATTAAATCTTCCTGATTGTTACTTTTGATCATTAGCAGGGTGAGATTGGGAGAGAGATTGATATATTACATTATTATGTACCAAATTTAGTTGGATATACTTGTATCAACTAATGACGTGGCCTCCAAATCTGCTATGTTGACTTTCGAAAGGATGTGGGTTCCATGTACCAATAGGGCATTGCCGACATCCCACTTCTACATTTTTTGTTATTGTTACTTATTTTCTTTTTTTTCCCCCTTTTGAAGGAAGGTTAATACTTAACTATTTTCACATTTCTAGTTTGAACAGTTGGTTGAGTGAAAAGACAAATATTCACCAAGTTGCGTCAATATAAAAATTGGTAAACGCTGATTCCAAGAAACCCTGGAAATAGCAGCAATGGCTCCTGTTGACCCTCGGTGGGGAAAAAATTGTACCTTATAATAATTTGTCAAAAATGCGCAAAAGGCCTACATAAATTTTTACTTGGTATTTGGCACATTTCTCTGATGTCAAATTTATAAATTATTTATTTCTATATTAGAAAAAATTTTAATTAAACCACAAAAGGGCATGACACAAATTTCAAATTGAAGGATGGGGCATGGTTTGAATTTAGAAGTCAATAAACGAAACTTAAATAGATTTTCCTACAAATGATCCTATTTCATTGGTTTGTAGTAGTTCAATAAAGTATGTCAAGATAGTAGAGTTTCAACCAATTTATTCAATTACAGGTAGCATAATTTAAAATTTGGTTAAAAGAAAAATGAGTAGGACGTTCAGTTTCTAATCTTAATAATGTACAAGTTTTTCGTTCATTCTACGTTTTATTCATGTCTCAATGTGAGTTTACTTGATATTGTTATCGTTATTTAAACAAATAACGAATATAGAAAGTTAGAATATATGTCTACTATATCTTTACATGATGTGTCTTTATTCATGTGTGTGTGTGTGTGTTTTCATCTGTTAAAACTCAATATAATGAAAGTTTCCGGAGCATGTTCTAGTAAATTATTTCATCTGATTATAGATTCTGATTTTAATAATTAGGTTTTTGGTATTCTTATTTGCTTTTGCATATAGGATTTGGATTTTTAAATACCCAAAAAACCTAAGACAGAAAATCTACCAAAAAGTAGCTTTAGTTGATTGTAATTTTTTTTTGTGACAGAGCCACAATTATTTTCGAGCAGATAAAAAATAGTCGACATGCAGCAAAAAATGACTATAAACCCTTTTTTGGGCTTTAGGAGTGCCAGTTATCATGCAGATTAAGTGTGACTTATTTTTGGAGATCTTATGTATCTATTGAAAAAAAACGGCCCACTATTATTCTGGGCAATGAGGATCCAAATGTCAAGATGGGTCTATAATCTTCTGCCACCGCAGTAACAATCACCAAATTAAAAAAATTAAAAAAAATTGATTTTCTCTGTAAACTTGCATGAGGTACAGCAGGTTATATCTGAACATATTTACGTTTCCTAGGCTATAGGAAACAAACATCAAAAAGATTTCTCAAACATGGAAACAGATTTCTTTTCAATTGATTTATATTGCTGAAATAATGTTCAATTGGTTTCAAAGAAAGCCATCAGATAAAACATTATAAGCTCCTTTTCAATTGTTACAAAAGTTCGCATTTAATCTTTTCTCTGTTCATTCTCATCTATAATCATTTCCTATGCTTCTGCCATAGTAGTTCGGGCGTCGATCGAATTCTATGAGTCGTGTTTTAACAAGTCCAAATATGTCTCAAAAAATAAATGGAGCTTTCGGACTTTTGGCTAATTGATTAGAATATTAATAGTTGACAAAAAGTTTGGTCAAATATGGATCCTTGGCTGCCTGGTATCAATCTATGCCTATCGCTCCTATGTGGCGCGACGGTTAGCAAATTTTTTTTTTTTTTTAAAAGTCCTTCTGGCCGTCGCACCATGGAGGAGCGATAGTCAGAGATGTCAGAAATTTTCTGACCGTCGCGACTCTGACTGTCGAGCCATGTAGGATCGACGACCAGAGAGGTTAGAATTTTTTTAAAAAAAATCTTCCTGGCCGTCGCGCCATGTAGGACCGACAGTCAGATAATTTAGAATTTTTTTTATAAAAAATCCTTCAGCCAGGCGATTTAGAAATGCTTTTTTTAAAAAAAAAAAAATCTTTGTACAATTGAATTGGGAATTCGGCAAAAAATTTTCTGTAAAAATTATTTAAAATCAAAATTTTTAAAAACAATGCATACAGTTTGACAAAATTTTAAAAACAAACATTGGGCTCGCAAGAATTTTAGCATTTTAAAGGAGACTAAGTTTAAAAAATTTGATCCATTTGTTAAAGGATTTAGGGGTTTCTTAAAGAATTAATGTTTACCATTTTAGCAAGCTTAAGTTATATAACATGCGTAACTATTATGATTTGTTAAATATAGAAAATGATTTAATAATATGATTTAAGTTTAAGTGATTGCGTAATGGATGAAAGTATTGCTTAATATTATTATGATTTGTTAATTTTAACTTTATTATGTATAATGCACACAGAATGTTAAAGGAACCGTAATTGTGTCAAAAAATGAAAATTATAATACGAATTACGAATTATATATTTAAATTTTCATATAAAATGTAATCATATAAAAAGATTAATAACATATTTGTAGAAATGAAGAATTATTTGCGTGTCATTATTTGGTATACGATAATTAGTTTAAATAATTTAATCAATTAAAATAGCTGTAAAACAACTAGTAGTTATTTGTTTTATAGGTATTATCCTATAGGGACCCTTCTATCCAATTATAGGGTTTAATAAAATAACTTGTACTTATCTATTTTGAAAATGTTTAACGTTATTCAAATTGAAAGTGATTGGATTAAACAGAAAAAGTAGACAACCAAATTAAATTAATTGTCATGTGAAATGCATTAAATGGATGAGATATAAAACATCGTCGAAGACAAAATAATATCAATGCCTCACAGTTTTCTTGCCTTTACCCTTAGCCTTGACCTTATCCTTCTCCTGAGGTATCGTCAGGGGACAACAATATCTAGTAGCAGGCCTTCTCTGACGATTACGTTGCACTCGTCTCCGATAACTAGCGCAGGAACTTGTGGAACAGTAGTAGATGGGCCATAATCTTCATCTGCGTTATCAGAGACAAGGGTATCCTCGCCTGTTGACTCAGCTGTCCCATCACTATCATTAGTGTCTTTGGAACGATAGTCGTGAAAATTTCCTGGAACAGCATGTCCTGACATGCCTATTGGTTGGGTTTGAGTAGGCATGAACATAGTCTGACCAAGAGTGCAATAATCCTTAAGATCTACAGTAGTAGAACCACCTCCCGTAGCACCAATCAAATCATATATTTGGCTAAGGTCTGCACGTAAGGAACCAAGAGTCTGACCAAGAGGGTTTGAGTAGGCATGAACATAGTCTGACCAAGAGTGCAATAATCCTTAAGATCTACAGTAGTAGAACCACCTCCCGTAGCACCAATCAAATCATATATTTGGCTAAGGTCTGCACGTAAGGAACCCCCTGATGTAGTGGCATCGTACCCAAATATAGGTATATGCGGCAAAGGCGTGAATGGTGAACCAAATGCAGGTACGGGCGAAGGCGTCAATGGTGAACCAAACGTAGGTACGTGTGGGAAAGGAGTGAATTGTGTACCATAAACAGGAAAGTGTGGCAATTGTGTAAATTGTGGCAAAGTCGAAATCAGTGTATGTAGTGATGTAGAAAAATGTGTACCGGTCGGCCTAGTGCAATTTTGAGGGTCCACTTCAGGGCCACGATGCTCTGCTTCGTTTTCGTCCTCATCATGCAAGCCATGCTTGTGTCGTCTAACTCCGCTGGTAGATGCTCGAACTTGACGAGGGACATGTCCAATTGGCCTCTCATAGGGAACATGTTGAGACTGTGTTTGGGTCTTAAATGGGTCCCAATCACCAACTTTCATACGATCGTATTGTTGAAGGTGCTGCATAGACCCAAATGCACCACCATCCACGATCGTCAAAAGACGCGGGTGAAAAACATGTCCTGGGTCATCAAGATTGAGGGCTTCATGCGACTGATGTCCAATGCACTGCATGGTATCCATCTGATATAAAGAAAATAGACAAATTAATATAGTGTACAAGATTGACTAGGAAATGCTAGCAAAAAGCATACATATTGACGGAGTGAAAATTGTAGGAGTAGTAATTACCAGATATTCAAGTTGTCCTAATACTCCGTAGAGCATGTGCCCGGACTGCGTCTGCTGATGGATAGAAGACGTAATGTACAAGATGGTGTGGCGGTGGTACCATCTGAGATACTCTTCTAAAGGTCTGAATGTATTTGTAGGATGTCCCTGGACCTCAGCTTCGTAGCGTCGATCCCAATAACCTATCCAACTCTTATGAAACTGAGCCTAATTTCTTCCTAGAAATCCAGCTAGACCAAGTTGGTGCAAAGCCTTATGATCAGTGTCAATTTGTTCAAGAATTTTTTGTACCATGCCGAACTGACGCATCACTCGATCTGGACAATGAAACTCAACTATGTGTCAAAATATCAAAGGGACCTTTGCTCGCCATATATGCTTTCCCCGTCTGCAATATGCAGGTAGAGATGGCAGTATATCACCACTATATGGCATCCAGATGAACTGATAGAACAGGAAAAATAGATATTCAATCCTCATTGCCTTGAATAGAAATTCAGCGAAATGCAAATAATAATTATCCACAAAATAATAACATACCCGATCCATTCTTAGCAACCCTATCTGCTCTCGATAATACACCGCAGGCTGACCAGGAGGCTCATAATCTAAACGATCATCTGCCCATCTCCCACCTCTTCGGTAATCTCCAACCTCATATCAAGAATGTATATCAAGACGAATAAGTGGGATTCGCTCCCAGGCCCAAAGCTGTTCAATACCAAGGTAATTTTCAGTGAATAAGATGTGTGTTTGTCGCACCCCATTTTTCGTGATGGAAATAAAGTATTTACAAAAGATGTGATTTATTTAAAAATAAGTGAAAAAGGACCTAAAATGGGACTTTAAATAATAAGACAATTTGGGTCCAAAATTTAGTCTAAAAGGGTTTTTAAGAAAAAAGAGGAGTTGCCACTTGGTATTGAGTTTAGGTGTACCAAATCACCCAAAAGTGTTTTTTTGACAAAAATAAAATAAAATAAAATAAAACCCTTTTCGACAACTCCAGATCTTTGAAAAATAAGAGAAAATGGGTTCGGAAGTCACGATTGAAAAAAGGGAAGGCAAAGGTTTGATTAACTCAAACTTAAGGCACCCTTTTAACCTAGTCTAAACTAGTTGCGAGATTTAGTCAAAATTTTTCTAATCTAACCCTTAATTTTATCACATTTGGATGTTTCCAACATGGATACAAATCTAAATTTATAAAATATCGAAAGGGACAAAATATCCATTCAAGGGTTTAATTGATACCAATTGCATTGATTGCGAAGGCCAAAATAATTCCTCGAAAGAGTTACGAGTATGCGAATGATGAAATTAAAAGAAAAGAAAAGAAAAGAAACTTAAATTATATATCTAGATATAAGTGACCAAAGAATAGAAATGCAATATAATGGGTGTGGGAAACAAAAACTCGTGACATAATTTTCTTATACAGTAATTGATGGGGTATTTAAACTAAAGAGTTATAATCACCCATATCCATGTTCAAAAAATAATTCTCCTAATATGAACAAGCAAATGAACTAACTTATTCTACAATTTCTTAAATGAGATGCAATTCTAAATGATATGATTAACACATATAGAGGATAGGGGATAATATAATAAGGAATATCATGCAAATGAAAAACGATCCTAAAAATGAAAATATGCATGAAAATGAAATGAATATCACACAAAATAAATCTAAAGCACGAACAACATAAGGGTATAGCATTGGACTAACTCATTTCTAAAAATCCTTACTAGCATTGGACTAGCAAGTAAGCAGAGGGAGAAGCCACAACTAGCGTTGGACTAGTGTGGTGACGTCATTAGGGCTGCAAACGAATTGAGCCGCTCGCGAGCGGCTCGAGTCAAGATCGAGTCGAGCTCAGAATATTAAGCTCGTTAGCTCGCGAGCCGGCTCGCGAGTTTGAGTATATATATATATTTTTTATTTTTATTTTTATTTAATAATAAAATTACGTATATTATATATATATTTTTTTTATTTTTTATTTTCATAATAAAATTACGTATATATCCTTAATAATTTATTATTTATTAAGAAAAAAAATAATATTTTATTTATTTTTTTAAAAATAAAATAATTATTTTTTATTTTTTTCAAGTTCGAGCTCGAGCTCGAGCTCGGCTCGACTTGATTCGAGTCGAGCTCGAGCTCGAGCTCGAGCTTGGTAAAATTCAGTCGAGACTCGGCTCGATTAGTTCAAAGCTCGACTCGACTCGGCTCGTTTGCAGTCCTAGACGTCATGCATTCTTAATATATAGTAAGACAGATAAGCATAGATTAAAACAAATAAACATGTAAAAGCACGTAGCACATAATACATAAACATAATATCTATATGCAAAAATTCTAAGAAAAGCGGATAAAGCACATAACACATAAGCCACATAAACACGCAATGATCTACCTATTATAGTGGGGGACCTAACTACAATCTAAAATAAAAAAATAAAAAAAATCATATCTACCCTGTATATTACAATAGGGGACTCAATTACAATCTAAAAATGGGAAAATATAATAAAACAAATCTAATTATCCTATCTATTACATTTTTTTTTGAGGTATCTAAATGCCTCTCAAATAATTATAAAAATTAACTAAACAAATATAAGAAATTTTGAATTAAAATTAAATCAAATAAATAAAGCAAATAAAAATATATAAACACATAAGAGCACGTAATTGACATTGGAATAATAATAATAATAGGGGGTACCTCCCTTTTGAAGTAGTGACTAAATGGAGTCAAATTACCCTATTTATACTCAAAATGAACAAAAGAATCATGGCACCAATTTAATTGGAAATAATAATAATGATAAAAATACTAAATTCACATTAATATGTCAAATATAAAGAAACTTAAGAACATCTAAAAAATTACAAGTTAAATATATTCAAAAGTAGCATAATTAGCTATTAAAGAAAAAAAACAATCATAATAAAGAGAGTCAAAATTCATTAGGGACTAAATTGCAAAAATTAAAAAACTTTTGGGGTTAAAAATATAATTTTTCTAAAGTTTAGGGGTCAAAATTAAATGAAAGATAAAGTTTGAGGATCAAAGTGAAATTAATTTAAGGACCTAATGGAAAGAAATTTAAAATATTCTGGGCCACAATGAAACTACTCTAAAGATAAGGGGCTAAAGTACAAATCTATTTCTGGTCTCTTAGGAAACAAGGCCACTAGGCCAAATTTTGTTTATTTTCTGGGCCACAAATCCCTTCAACCCAAATGAAACCCGAAAAGAAATAAACCAAAATCCATGCTCAAAACCCAACCCAAAAGTACCACCAGCCCACCAGAATAAAAAACATTAGCCCATTCTTTTATTTCTCTTCTTTTCTTTTCTTTCTTCTTCCTCCACTTCCCATCCGTTTCTTTTTCTTCCTCTTCGGCTAGCTGAAGAAGCTTCAGTTGGTGGCCATGGCAGTTGCCGACGACACAGCTGCCGACCACCGACAAATTTTTCGGTGGCCAAAATTTCTCAAAATATACCCACACTCGATTTTTCGCGTAAATTCCATTTTCAAAGTTATTTTTTTACGAAAAAGGAAAGCAAAGTGGTCAAAATAGCAAAAGTCAATCCAGTTTTTATTTTTATTTTTAACACTCAAATCTTCACAAAAAAAAAACATAAAATTTATACCACAACACTCCTTGTGATTTTTACAACATAACTATGAACTAAAATTGATAAAAACAACAACAAATATGACAAAATTAACCCAAAACAGTCCAAAAATAAAAAAACCTTCAAAAACTTTTAACACTCAAAACTCCAAAATTTTTGAATAACCACACATTTTCAGACCTACACTGTCAAATGGTCATCTATTTTAACAAAAAAAACATGCACAATGTTCAGCTTTTAATTCGTTTTCCATTTTGGCATTTTATCAAACAGTTAATATGCATATATAAGAAGCATTTTCTTTTCCAAAATCTGGTTCATGCCATTTCCCAAATTTTTAACAATACAACAACAACAATGCAAGGCAGCAAAAACAGGAGAAAATAAGCAACGAAATATGAATTTAATGTGAAAAACAAAACTGAAAAAAAGAAGAAAGAAATACCTCTAGAATATTGCAGTCACTCGTTTGAGCTTTGTGGTGAAATTCCTAAACCTCAAGGCCTGACCGCTAGTTTCCCCTTTTTGTTTGATTTGTGGAGTATGTTGGGAGAAAAAGAAGAAGGAGCCGAGAGGGAGAGTTGGGGAGTGGAGAGTTAGTTTTTTTTTTTCTTTTGTGGCTTGCTTTTGAGAGAGAGCCGAGAGAGTCAATATTTGGAGAGAAAAAAAGAAGTTTGTGTATGTGTTTGGTCAAAATGATGATTTTTTACCAAATGACAAGAAAGGTGAAGAAAGTTGAGTGTAGGAATGGGTTAAGTGTATTTGGTAGGGAAAATGATGAAAATGTGTAAGTTAGTCATGATTTTTTATTTTGATCTTCTTTTTTTTTATTTTGATTTTGATTGATTTTTTTCTTTTTCATGATTTTCTTTTCTTAAAATAAACCTACAAAAAAATGAGAAAAATATACATTAAAATGAAAGAAAATAAATGACTCATCACATAAAAATTTGACAAAATTTGGTAAAAATTTGGTGTCTACAGCTTGTCTCTCTTTGTCTAGAGTTTCGAAAAAACTCAAGATAAAGACATAGACACCAAAATGCTCACCTGCTTCTTCTACCTGCACCTGAACTAAAATAAACAAGCCAACACTTAACTAAACTATTGAACAAAAAGATAAAATAAAATTATAAAATAAGTGACCGAACTCATGTAGAGTTCCCTACGTATTCCGCCACGAGAATCAGCTCAAACGTAGTTCAAATACCAGTGAACCACAATGAAACGAGTGCATTGACCATCTGTGATCATTGCAAAGTCGAAGAGGTCTGAGCTCTCAAAACTTCAGCAGAAAATTAAATTTGATTTTCAGAAAGAGGAGGTAGAAGGGTGTGCGCCAGACGCTGAGACTCACCAACAAAAAATTAAATTTGATTGTCAATGAATAACAGATTCGTGGGATAAAATCTTGGTCCAAGGTCAGTAGGATACAACCCGAACCTACCAAGGTTGGTGGGATAAAACCATAGTTATTAAACCCGGCCTGGTCCGGCTGTTCGACCGGTCAACTCAGTGAACCGGCCATTAAACTGGGCCGGTTCTCTAATTAGATCATTTATGCAGGTGAACCGGTGACTTTTCAACGACCCGGCGGTTCAGCCGGATTAAACCGAAAACCTGGCCGGTTTTGTGGGGCAATCGGTTTTGAGGAAAAAAGGTATTTCCAAGCCTTTGCTTGGAGTCGAACCCAAGGCCTTTGGTCTTGTTTATGAAATACTCACCACCAGGCCATTTTGTCACTTGTTGATTAATGGTCATTCTTATGCTATATCAACGTTTTGTTAATTTTATCTGTATTTTTTTTAATTCTCCAAAATAAATTTATTTAGAATCTTTTAATAAAACTTATGACCCCTATATTCTATAAATTATAAAAATAGATTTAAAAAATAACACATTACATAATTTATTTTAAAGACAAATATTGTTTTTAATAATTTTTTATACTTAAAATTCGTAAATAACCTAGATAATTACAGTAAACATATAAAATTTTACACTTGAAGTTTGGTGGATTACTAATTAAATTTATGTTTTGTTGATTCTTATATGAATTAAATATTCTATAGCAAATTAAATTAAATGAATATTTGTTATGACATTTTTTATTACAATTTATATCATATATCCCATATCAAAATTTATAGGATATAATATTTAAATATATTTAGTTACCCACTGGTTCAACTACTCACCCACCGGTTGAACCAGTGACCCGTTGACCCACCTCCTTCGCCGGTCTCCTCTCTGGACCGAGTTTAATAACTATGGATAAAACTCAAATCCAACGAAATAAAACGGTCGGTGGGATAAAACCCGACCCTGCCAAGATTGGTGGAATAAAATCCAAACCCAACAAAATAAAAACGGTTAATGAAATAAAACTCGAGCCTACCGATATTGATGGGATAAAACCCAAGTCCAACGAAATAAAAATGGTCAGTGGGATAAAACCCGAGCTTACTGAAGTTGGTGGGATAAAATCCAAACCCAACAAAATAAAAACGGTCAGTGGGATAAAACCCGAGCCTGCCGAGTTTGGTGGGATAAAACGCAAGCTCAACAAAATAAAAACGGTCAGCGGGATAAAACCTGAGCCTGCCGAGATTGGTGGGATAACACTCAAACCCAACGAAATAAAAACGGTCAGTGGGATAAAACTCGAGTCTGCCGAGTTTGGTGGGATAAAACCTAAACCCAACAAAAATAAAAACGGTCAGTGGAATAAAACCCGAACCTGCCGAGGTTGGTGGGATAAAACCCAAGGCCAACGAAATTAAAAACGATCAGTGGGATAAAATCCAACCCTGCCAAAAATAAAAGAAGTCAGTGGGATAAAACCCAAGCATGTCGAAGTTGGTGGGATAAAACCCAATCCTAACGAAATTAAAAACGGTCAGTGGGATAAAACTCAAACCTGCCGAAAATAAAAACGGTCAGTGAGATAAAACCCAAACCTGTCGAAGATAAAAACAGTCAGTTTTATCCCAAGCCTGCCGAAAATAAAAACGATCAGTGGGATAAAACCCAAGCCTGCCGAAATTGGTGGGATAAAACCCAAGTCCAACGAAATTAAAAGCGATCAGTGGGATAAAACCCGAACCTGCCGAGGTTAGTGGGATAAAATTCAAGTCCAACGAAATAAAAAATGGCCAGTGGGATAAAACCCGAGCCTGCCGAGAATAAAAGCGGTCAGTGGGATAAAACCCAAACCTGTCGAAATTGGTGGGATAAAACCCAAACCCAATGAAATTAAAAACGATCAGTGGGATAAAATCCAAACTTGTCGAAAATAAAAACAGTCAGTGGGATAAAACCGATTCTCTTGAAATAACTTTTGAAATCGCAATTTTTCAAAATTTGCTCCGGTGTAGGGCTCCCTTTTTTTTTTACTCTTTTTTTTTCAAAACCGATTTGGAATGCATTACCAAAATTGGAGCTCACTCCTTTTGATATTTGCCCCAGTGTAAATCATGTTTAACAAAGGCCACATTTTTCATGCTTTAGAGAAGGCAGAAAGAGTAATCATATAATGCCGCCACTATGTGATCCCCTGTGATCCCTTTGGCCTTGAAAACCATGCAAGTATGATCTTTTGATGTCAAAACTGCTCCCCAAGAGTTGTGCTGCAATTTGTCTTGAATCTTCTCAATTTTCTAGAATCAGTCAGCCATACTTCACTTTGTATTACAAATCAACTTTTCTAATGACCAGATTTGAATGAATGATATTTCAAGTATCGAGATCTTGCTTTTCGTTCATGATTCTCTTGTGCTCCAAAACCTCATCTTGATGACCTTAACTTTTCGGATTTTCACTAAGGCCATCCCCCCCTTTTTCTTTTTCTTTTTCTTTTTTTTCGATTTTTCTCTTTTTTTTTTGTTTTTTTTAAGGTGCCTTTTCAGGTTTTCACCTTGAGGCATAGACAAGATAATTTTAAACCCAACTATATCAATCCAATCATATTTTGACAATTAGTGGCATCAGTGAGACAATTATCTCTGACATATTTCAGAAAAGTTGTATTTACATCATTTGCCAATTAATTAAAAAAAATTTCAAAATATTGCTAAAGAGGAAGGTCGACACTATTTCAGCTTTTGCAATTGGGTTCAGGTGGGGTATATCAAGAAGGTTAGGACTTGAAAGCAGATCATATGATGAGTTTGGAATACTTTTGAAATCGCACGCTTTCAGAATTTTGCCCTAATGTAGGGCTGATAAAAAATGAAAATTTTTCCCTAGTTCAATTCTAACTGAACTTCTCTTTTCTTTTTTTTTTTCTCAAAAAAATAAATTTGCCCCAGTATGGGATTAGTGATCTTAAGGGGCTTTTAAGCGAAAAAGAAAGGTATTCTGAAAAGTCAAAAGGAAAAAACTAAGCATAAGATATCGAAATGGAAAAAGGAAAGAAAGTCTGCCTTAAACCCTCTCTTGCAGTAATTTAAAAAGATTTTTTTTAATCAAATGAAATTTTTTTTTTTCGCATGCCTGTATTGATAGTTGAGAAAAAAAGTTGTCCATCCATTTCCATGAGAATAAGCGCCTCAGGATAGTACCTTTTGAACAATAAATGGTCCTTGCCAAGTTGGAGCAAACTTTCCTTTAACCTTCTCTTGAATCGGAAAAATTCGCTTCAAAACTTTATCCCTTACTTCAAATAAGCGAGATTTGTCTTTCTTGTCATAACCAATGAACCATCCTTTGTTGATAGTATTGTCCATGGCAGGTAACATTCAACCTCTTTTTTATCCTTCGTCAAAATGTGCAAAGATAGGATCTCAATTTTGGCAGGTATTATCACTTCCATTCGAAGCATAAGGTATTGCCCCAACTTAGAAATGTAATCTCTAAGTGAAATGCTCCCAAAGTTCAATAGCAAAAATTTGCAAAATTGAAGGAAGAACTCTCTTTTTTTTCACTTTTTCTTTCTTTTTTTCTTCCTTTTCTTCTTTTCTCTTTTTTTTTCCTTCACAAGTTGGCTGTTGAAATATGTACTCCTTCTGAATAAGTAGCCAATTTTTCACTTTGCAACGTAGCATTATTGCCCCCCCTTTTTTTCTTGCAATTGACCTCCAAATTTGCACGATTCTGACTTGCGTCTTTTCCTTGATCTTAACCATAAACACCTGCGCAAGGGGGATTTTTCAAAGCACTTGAATTTTCAAAATTCTTTTTCTTTTCTTTTCCCTTTTGTTTTTTTTTAGCAATGATGTAACAATTAAGGTTCATGCAAAGTATTGACTTATCAAATTTTGAAAAATATACTTGACCTTGGACATACCCCACAAATGTATTATAAAATTTTGCCCCAATTTGAACTTATTTGGTGAAATCTCACAAATATATTACAAAAAATTTGCCCTAGTTTGGACTTATTTTAGTTGCAAAATAATCACATGTAATGTGAATAGAAACTACATTTTTCAAATGAAAAATTTAAATGTCATATCCAAACTCATATAGAAAATTTCATGATAAATCTCTCAAAATAAGACCAAATTGCAAAAGATATTTTCCTTATCTTGGGATCGGTGTTGAGGGAAAATGGTTCCCTTCTTGTTAGCTCATCTTTTAGGACCAATCAAATGGGTATTATTCATGATTCTGAGGTGGTTCAGGGAGATGGTATATCAGGATTTGTCTTCTTCTTTTTTTGTGCCCAAATTGTGTCTTACCCATTCAATATCACATCTTGGTGAAATCCAATTTTTATCTCTTATTTCTTGAGAAAACTCAGTCAACATATAAGCTTCATAGGCTTGTAATGTATGGGTAGAAACGATAGCTAAACAGATGGAAACAAGTTATGACCTTATGATCACGAGTGATTGATAGGTTCCTTAGAGGCAAGATTTTTACTTCAAATTGTCATGAAAGATAAGTTAGCAATGGACTTTATGAGCTTGTAATGTGGCTTGACAACGATAGTTAAAAGAAATTAAATTTTCAAAGACAACACACTTAAGATCGCATTCCTTCCCAAAAATTGCCCCAATTTTGGACTCAAAATCTGGGACCCCATTTTGACTCCTCTTTTTTTTTTTTATCAATCACTAGAGGGAATTCAGTATTGAATGTCTTCGCATTTTTCTTTTCATTTCATCATTTTTCATCATCATTTTTTTTCATTTTTCTTTGTTTCTCTCTCTCTTTTTTTTTTACCAATACTGAGATTCCAAATGTCAATGATAGAATTGAAAACTCTCTAATTTTGGAGTATAGATGGCCCCTCTATCTTTTCGATATTGAAGACCAAATATCAATGGTAGGGTCAAATTCTCCCAACTTGTAGTTTTTCTCTTTTCTTCCTTTTTTTTTCAAATCCCCTTCCTCAGTGTAGAAGTGTGATCATAAATGCTTTTGAAATGAACCACCAATTTAGGTTCAAATAAGGATGCAAATGATAAAAAGTGTTTAGATGGTAGAAATGATGGCCAAAGTATCACTCTTATTTCTCATGACAACCAAAGTAAAGAATAGCCCGTTGAAAAAATTCATTTGCTTTTGACATTTGAAAATTTTTTCATGTTGGGTCATGATCATTGAGACTTTTATTTGAAACGAAACTCTATTTTTTAAAGTCTCAAATGGGAAAACAAATAATTGAATCTGTATAGATAGAGAAACGAAAGCCTAAAGTATCATTCCAAATTTTCAAAACAAATAAGAAGTAATGTACATTTTTGCTTTCACTCAGATGTGAATTGAATCTTGTTAGACACACTGGACATTTTCATGATAAAAATTGTCTCACTTTGAAGCTAGTTAACCAATGCGACTGACCTTGGAGGTTCAATAGAAGTGGACAAAAAATGAAAAAGAAAAGTGTCGGGGTTGATCTTTTATGACAAACTATCAAATTTGAGTGACTCCTTTTGTTTTCAACTACTCTCATTGAATAGTTTAGACCACAAATTTAGTGTATACAAAGATTTCAAAAAATTAAACATACACTTGTGAATTTTCAGGTAAGAGGTCGAAAAATCTCAACTTAGACTTATTTCTTAAAATCCATCATGAAATCTCCCAATGAGCAAATAAAGAATGAATATATACAAAACAATAATTATCTAGATAAAAAATTCATTATTCAAATGTTTGAAAAAAAAAATTTTATACTCAAATATAATACATATGAGAAAAAAATTCCTAAAAAATACATTTTCATATATATATATATATATATATATATATATATACACTTTCTTTCTATCTGTTGAGACAAAATGTATTAGAAACAATGAATCAAGAGATTTTTGAAATACTTTAGATTGGTATTTTCATATGGGATTTTCATTATTTTCATTGTAGGATCTATCCAAAAATCAAGTAACACTTGTAATTTTCAAAATTTATTAGACCAAAAATATTATCAGATATTAGGAAAAATATTTTTGCTCTATTGAAACATCTTTTATAAATATGAAGGATGGAGAAAAATAAAAGAAAAATACTCAGAGTTAGTAAGCAAAACTATAAAATCGGTATGCATGTCCTATGGGAGAACCCTTTTATACCAAGGGTTGGCCTAGCATGAAAAATGCAATCCTCTGGAGTAGGCACCATACAATATCTGATGGATCCGATTGATTTATTGAGATTCGAATAAAAGACAATTTTGAAAAATTTGGCTAATTGGAGTGATAAGAGACAATTTGTCATAACAAAATGAGGACAAAGTCTGAATGGATTGATTGGTTTGATTGACACATAAAGTGATATTAAAAATCAATTTAGTGTGAAAAACTTATTTTTTGAAAGGATTGAAATGTCTCGACTAGTTTCTTCGATGAACCATAGATCGAAACTTTAAAAGAGAATAAACGGGTAAAATGGATCGAATGAAATTGATGGTTAGTTCAAAAATTGATTGGATTATCCTAAAAGTAAATAAAACTGATCAAAAGGATTGGATGAAATTGAGGATTTATTAAAAAAAATTGACTAAATAAATAATGAATTCGATGGAATTGATGATTTATTCAAAATTGATTGTATTGTTCTAAAAATGAATAAATTGGTCAAATGGATTGGATAGAATTGACGATTTATTCAAAAATCGATTGGATTGCTCTCCCATTTTTAGTTTCAAAACTCACAAATTTTGTTGCAATACATTAGTCTATGAGCCTTCTAAAATCAAGATTTGGCCTTGATATATTTATCATCTCAACAATGAGAAATTATTTGTGAATTTTTTCAACTTAATGTCCTTTATGTAAGGAATTTTACCAACTTTGACAAAATGACCAAAAAAATGATTATTAGAGGCTCATATTCTAATGCGCAAAAGCTGCTCCATCATTCTCAATGTCGTCATCGTGGAAGGGACCAGATCCTACCTTACCTTGTGCACTATCCCTTTGGATAGTACAAAAATATAAACATGCAAGTCTCATTGGATTACATATCCGAGACACAGGGTGGTTTATTTCTAATGTGGGATTCCCTATGTGGCATTCCCCTTATGGTTGATGCATGATGACAGTTTATTAAAGCGTATTAAATATACAATGCAGTAATCAAAATATGACCTAAAGTGCCCCATTTAAATGTCGGGATAGGCCTAAAATGATGTGCAATACATATGCGTATGCAATTTAAACGTGCTTAATATAAAAGGCGGTCTTATCCTAAACGAGTACCATGCCAAGACTCTTATTTCTAAGGTTTGTGTATGCAGAAAAAGAGAAAACAAAGAGAGATTAGTTCAACAAATAACACATAGCACGTTTGAACAATAAATTATACAAGAATGGAAAGTAAAGAAAGCAAAGAAAGAGGGGTGGAATCCCTCCCCTCATGTCTAGTATCACTAATTGGGTAAAGTTGACTCTATTCTAGGTAATTTCTAATATAGATGCATGAGATTTGACTCACTAATGAATCTAGATTCGATAAGGTTTTAGGCTCCCAATTCTTCAGACCAAGAGGCAAAGGGTCATCAATCCCAAAACTTTCGGTCGGTGGCTTGAGTGATCCCTTAGGCATCGCTATGGGCACATGGCACACCATTCGCATACCTAAGACAATCGATCCTAATCTTACAAGGAAATGTGGGATGGTGCCCAAGAGAAAAATAAAAATAGGGTGAAATTAATGCATGCCCGTATGAAGTGCTTCCTTTTGAGGGGGGGATTATAATTAAAACACGCGTGAAGGTTCTAAAGTGATATTTCCTCACCCCTAATGCAAAGCGCGATACGAATAAGTAAATAAATAAACTATTCATCACATTCACGAAGAACGATGAAAGGGACAAAATATCCATTTAAGGGTTTAATTGATACCAATCGCATAGATTGCGAAGGCCAAAATAATTCCTCGAAAGAGTCACGAGTATGCGAATGATGAAATTAAAAGAAAAGAAAAGAAAAGAAACTTAAATTATATCTAAATATAAGTGGTCAAAGAATAGGAATGCAACATAATGGGTGCGGGAAACAAAAACTCGTGACATAATTTTCTTAGACAGGAATCGATGAGGTATTTAAACTAAAGAGTTATAATCACCCATATCCATGTTCAAAAAATAATTCTCCTAATATGAACAAACAAATGAACTAACTTATTCTACAATTTCTTAAATGAGATGCAATTCTAAATGATATGATTAACACATATAGAGGATAGGGGATAATATAATAGGGAATATCATGCAAATGAAAAAAGATCCTAAAAATGAAAATATGCATGAAAATGGAATGAATATCACACAAAATGAATCTAACGCACGAACAACATAAGGATCTAGCATTGGACTAACCCATTTCTAAAAATCCTTACTAGCATTGGACTAGCAAGTAAGTAGAGGAAGAAGCCACAACTAGCGTTGGACTAGTGTGGTGACGTCATGCATTCTTAATATATAGTAAAACAGGTAGACATAGATTAAAACAAATAAACATGTAAGAGCACGTAGCACATAACACATAAACATAATATCTAGATGCAAAAATCCTAAGGAAAGTGGATAAAGCACATAACACATAAGCCACATAAACACGCAAAGATCTACCTATTACAGTGGGGAACCTAACTACAATCTAAAATGGAAAAATAAAAAAAAAATCATATCTACCCTATATATTACAATAGGGGACTCAATTACAATCTAAAAATAGGAAAATATAATAAAACAAATCTATTTATCCTATCTATTACATTTTTTTTGAGGTATCTAAATGCCTCTCAAATAATTATAAAAATTAACTAAACAAATATAAGAAATTTTGAATGAAAATTAAATCAAATAAATAAAGCAAATAAAAATATATAAACAAATAGAAACACGTAGGAGCACATAAGAGCACGTAATTGACATTGGAATAATAATAATAATAGGAGTACCTCCCTTTTGAAGTGGTGACTAAATGGAGTCAAATTGCCCTATTTATACTCAAAATGAACAAAAGAATCATGACATCAATTTAATTGAAAATAATAATAATGATAAAAATACTAAATTCATATTAATATGTCAACTATAAAGAAACTTAAGAATATCTAAAAAATTACAAGTTAAATATATTCAAAAGTAGCATAATTAGCTATTAAAGAAAAGAAACAATCATAATGAAGAGAGTCAAAATTCACTAGGGACTAAATTATAAAAATTAAAAAACTTTTGAGGCTAAAAATATAATTTTTCCAAAGTTTAGGGGTCAAAATTAAATGAAAGATAAAGTTCAGGGACCAAAGTGCAATTCATTTAAGGACCTAATTGAAAGAAATTTAAAATATTCTGAGCCACAGTGAAACTACTCCAAAGATCAGGAGCTAAAGTGAAAATCTGTTTCTGGTCTCTCAGGAAACAAGGCCACTGGCCAAATTTTGTTTATTTTCTGTGCCAAAAATCCCTTCAGCCCAAACGAAACCCGCAAAGAAATAAACCAAAATCCATGCTCAAAACCCAACCCAAAATAACCACCAGCCCACCAGAATAAAAAACATTAGCCCATTCTTTTATTTCTCTTCTTATCTTTTTCTTCTTCTCTTTTCTTTCTTCTTCCTCCACTTCCCATCCGTTTCTTTTTCTTCTTCTTCGGCCAGCTGACTGCTGGCAAATTTTTCGGTCGCCAAAATTTCTCAAAATATACCACCTGACTCGATTTTTTGCGTAGATTCCATTTTCGGAGTTATTTTTTACAAAAAGGAAAGCAAAGTGGTCAAAATAGCAAAAGTCAGTCCAATTTTTATTTTTTTTTAACACTCAAATCTTCACAAAAAAAAACATAAAATTTATACTACAACACTTCTTGTGATTTTGACAACATAACTATGAACAAAAATCGATAAAAACAAAAATAAATATGACAAAATTTACCCAAAACAGTCCAAAAAATAAAAAAAAAACCTTCAAAAACTTTTAACACTCAAAACTCCAAAATTTTTGAATAACCACACATTTTCAGACCTACACTGTCAAATGGTCATCTATTTTAACAAAAAAAACATGCACAATGTTCAGCTTTTAATTCGTTTTCCATTTTGGCATTTTATCAAACAGTTAATATGCATATATAAGAAGCATTTTCTTTTCCAAAATCTGGTTCATGCCATTTCCCAAATTTTTAAGAATACAACAACAACAATGCAAGGCAGCAAAAACAGGAGAAAATAAGCAACGAAATATGAATTTAATGTGAAAAACAAAACTGAAAAAAAGAAGAAAGAAATACCTCTAGAATATTGCAGTCACTCGTTTGAGCTTTGTGGTGAAATTCCTAAACCTCAATGGCCTGACTGCTAGTTTCCCCTTTTTGTTTGATTTGTGGAGTATGTTGGGAGAAAAAGAAGAAGGAGCCGAGAGGGAGAGTTGGGGAGTGGAGAGTTAGTTTTTTTTTTCTTTTGTGGCTTGCTTTCGAGAGAAAGCCGAGAGAGTCAATATTGGGAGAGAAAAAAAGAAGTTTGTGTATGTGTTTGGTCAAAATGATGATTTTTTACCAAATGACAAGAAAGGTGAAGAAAGTTGAGTGTAGGAATTGGTTAAGTGTATTTGGTAGGGAAAATGATGAAAATGTGCAAGTTAGTCATGATTTTTTATTTTGATCTTCTTTTTTTTTTTTTTTTTGATTTTGATTGATTTTTTTCTTTTTCATGATTTTCTTTTCTTAAAATAAACCTACAAAAAAATGAGAAAAATATACATTAAAATGAAAGAAAATAAATGACTCATCACATAAAAATTTGATAAATTTTGGTAAAAATTTGGTGTCTACAGTGTTTAAGCAAAAATAGTTTATGAGATATATATTTATTTACCTATAGTTATAAGTAAGGCCCACCAGTACTCTTAGTTTCTGCTCGAGAAGCAATACACACCCGCGAATATAAACAGGCCAACACCGCGCTTCCCCAACTGTATTCGCCCATTGCCTCAAAATCTTGTACATAATCGAGCCAATTTGTACTAACAACATTGCCTATGGTATCTGCAAATAATAGACCTTCTAATAGAATCAGTATGTACATTCGAACATATTGACGAACCATCTCCTCAAAAGCATTGGGCTCCAATGCTACCCGTAATCATGCCTTTATGAATGACATCTTCAGTCGCCCATCTCGAAAGTGCCTATTCTCTGGCCAAATTCCTAAAAGATCGTAAACCATTTGTTAGCATTGTAAGGGACTACGTCTAATATGATTCAAGGTAACAGGAAGGCCATCAACACGCAGGCCCCACAGCACCTCAACATCCTGCAAGGTGATGGTAGCCTCGCCTATAATAGGGAGATGAAATGTGTGTGTCTCTTATCTCCAACACTCGACAAGTGCAATAATCAATCCATGATCCACATAAACGTAACTGGCTCTACGTGCCCCCCAAATACAGCCCGGTCGATGTAATCAGTTACTCGAGGGTCTATATACATAAAGGGTTTAAACAATTCTTTGTCACATCTTCTGACATCTAGGTCACAAGATGCACCATGAAATACAGCAGCGAACCTGTGGTGTGGCTATAAATATAATATAGAAGGGTCAATCGGCCCTTGACCTGAGGGTTCCACAGCATTCCAATGATCCATGGACAGTTATGCCTGCAACTAAATTATTATTAGTCGAATTAGGTGTGCATTATAAAAAATATATGCCAAAATAAATAAATGCCACTAAAAAGCAACAAGAGAAAAATCTCATATACAACATAACAAAAGATTAATATTCATAACAGAAGAATGCATTTCATTAATATATTCAGAAAGTACACAAATATGGGTGTGTTTATTTCACGACAAATTAATCCTAACATTCTATTGATGAAAGTAACCAGAATATGGGTAGTTAGATGCAGTGTGTTTGGGTTGCAAACAGTTACTACACCGACGTGGAGCATCCGGACACCTTCGATCCATCTCATTCCGAATTCTAGCAGTCCTTAAAGGCCCCGGAGTCTTTTGTTTCAAACGATCACCTAGAATATGAATTCGCAAATTCGCTGTCGGCCAATACTTTGTGTCCCTAAGCGGATAAAAAAGGCCAGAAAATGTAGCCTGGTATGCAGAAAATATGTATTCCGGTGCCACAAGAGTCATCAGATTAATTCTGGATCTAAAGCAAGCTGCGAACACATGTGAACACGAAAATCGTAATTCCCTCCATTTTTCACACGTGCACATTTGATTTGTAAGGTCAACAGTTTGCACGTTGCCACCCCGATGATTTTGTCGATGAGCAATAGTAATACAAAACACTCCCCTAATGGGATCATACATTATAACAGAGTGTGCTCGCCCATTTTCTTCATTCGTCAAACATTTTTTTCAACTTTTTTTTTGGAGTGTGTACACCTGATCCTTTGTGATCTTTAGGTTCTCGACGAACAGATCAACTGTCTGATTAAGTGTAAACCGAATACATGCTGTGATCGGCAACATCCGAGTATCACTCATTAAGTTGTTAAAACATTCGGCTATATTTGTAGATGTGTGTTCCTACCGATAGCCCTCATCTTTGCATAAGGCCCACTGTATGGGTCTGACTGAACTTCCTGTCAACCATGCATATGCCTCTGCATTTAATGTGAATATTTGTTGCATGTATTCCTCGTACTTTCGAGGTTGATTTGCTGATCCGGCAGCCCATACAAGATCTTTAAGCCTACGCATTGGTGGTTATAAAAGGCGTTAAGAGTATTTCATTTCATATAAACGAAATTAAGCCCTAAACAAGTTGAGAAATAATGTTACATTTGATTCTTGAATTTCTGCGTAAAATTGCTCCGCACATGAACCAAGGAAAATCGATGAACTGCTAGTGGTTCTTTCCATTCTGGGAGCATCCTCATTGCGTTGATTATTCCATGGTGGCGATCTGAAATTATGCATATATTTTGAATATCACCACACACGTGAATACGCAATAGTCTAATGAACCAACTCCAACTGCGATTATTCTCCTTATCCACTAATGCGAAAGCCAGAGGAAATAAATGATTGTCAGTATCGAAAGCAACAGCACTTAGTATCTTTCCACGATATGGGCCTTTAAGAAATGTACCATCTACACAAATGACGGGTTTTAAATGACGAAACCCTTCAATGGCAGGAGCAAATGCCCAAAAGATATGGTCAAATATCGGACTGCTCGGAATACTCAGTGGATGATGATCCCACACAACTACCGTACCCGGATTGGTATATTGTAATTTCTGGACATACGTTGGGAGCTGTGCAACGGACATAGGCCAATCGCCATAGACAATATCTATAGCCCTACGCCTGCCATACCAGACTTTCTTGTATGAAATGTCAACGTGAAATTCTTTTTTCACTGACGTTTGTATTTCTTTGATTCTATACACTGACCCATTCATTATGTAGGGGATAATGTGCTCAGCTATTATGTCGCCACTCAGTTGCCTATGATCGTTGTTGCCACATACACGGACACATGTATGCTTTTCAGCAAGTGTAACGATCATCCACATCTTGTGAGATTTACGTAGGGTTGCCCTAAATTGCCAATTGCATGGAGGTATAGAGGTGCGAGCCCTACATCTGACATACCAAGTTGTAGGAGTGTTTTCACGAACTTTAAACTCCCTATTTTCCTTTATAGACCACAATTTAATTGCTCGCTTTACATGGTCTTTGGTTTCAAATAGTTGGCCAAGGTCTAACTCTTTCGTGCGTTCATTCCACAATTTTAGCTTCTCAACCCCACATGCATCCAATGGATCAAACTTTAATGCAGCATCAACACTGGCTTTATATCGCAGTTGTGATCCTTCATCAAAGGTCCATTGAGTATTATGATCCTGATGATCCCGTGTGAACTGACTTTCACTTAAATTTTCATTATGGGGAAATGAACCATACACAGGGTTGTCATTATCGGAATCATCATCTGGTTCGGGTTCGCAGTCAACATCAACAAATTCAATGTCTTTATCTTCCCCGAACCCGCCAACTGTACACGTAGCAATGTCCACACCATAACTTATAATGGATTCCGTGTCCATTACTGGGTGACTACTACTGGGACTATTAACCTCCATGCGACGTCTATTACCCTTTCTCCTAGATCCTCGAGCCGATCGAACATTTTCACAATCTATTTGGGTCAATTGACTCTCGTATAAGCCAATTGTCCCCACCACATCCATATGTTCCGATCCATATATGCTTGGGTCTTGATTACCATGCAAACTTGTAATATGCAAGTTTTGCATATCATCATGTTTGAAATCTAGAATCGATTCAACCTCGATATATATCTCCATCCCATGACCACTATTGGCTTCCGTTAACTCCATTATCATCTACCAAGGGCGTGGCACTGAACACACCATTTTGCATGTGATTCTGAAATATCAAGTTAATTTTATGAGTATTTCGGTTTAACTCCATCATATTATATACGATGTCCACCAATCCATCAAAATTCATCCTTTCTGTGAGGAACATGATCTTTTTGGGCAACGGTGGATCATATGATATTGACCAGCCAGCATACACAATTTTTCCTCCCCAATAGAATTGCATCATCAAACAATTACCGCTTGACATGTTTCACCTAATCTACCAAAGACGTTAATATAATATATGTATCACTGTTAACAAAAATGGAGTAAATTATACAATTTTATATTATTTTACCATAATTATTATACCTAATCAACGTATAGAATTTAAAATTTTTTGTATTTTTATTTAAATTACGTAAGTAGTCGAGTGATATATCTATATTAAGTTCAACCCTAATTAATATATTTATATTAAGTTAATTACGTTTAATGCTAATTAATATATTTGTATTATGAACCAGTTCAACAGCATGTATTTAACATGCTACAACCCTAATATGGAGTCTAAAAGTTTATTGATAAATTAATCATAAAAATTTTCTCTCCAAATAATTTAAAATATTAAGATATATTTGTAACTTTACCTTAATTTTGTAAAATATCTACATTAATTACCTTTAATTCGATATATGTGTAATATTAAAAAATTTAATAGCATCTATTAACATATCCATATGTTTGCACCTATTGTTTAAAATATTAATCACGTGGTAAAACTATATTAATTTATTGGTAACTTTAATCATGTGTCAAAAGTATATTAATTGGTAACAACACTTAAATTTATCCTTTTTTAATAGGATGATTAGTGATATGGTTAATTACTATCTAAATAAATAATTTACCTTACTAATTAATTAAGCTAATCACTAACTAACTAATTTGGGTTATCACATATTCGTCCACATACCTAGTATTATACAATTCATTAATACTACATTCATTAATTTCAACTAATCACCATGCAACAACAAAAAAATACTCTAATTTACCATGTCAATTAGAAAACACTAATACGAAATAACAATAATTAGCAAATACAGAACAATAATTAGCTATATATCTATCTATAAATAAATATATATATATATATAAATCTTTTTTCCCCAAAATGCTTGTCCAAAAAACATGATTATTAATTACATTCTTTCTCTAAAAAATCTAAGATCATTTTCATGTATTTCAAAAATGTTTCTTTCGCTATATTTGTTTCCAGAGTTCTTCTTATTCTCTATATAAAATCAATAATTAGTTAGATATTAGCTTCAAAAAATATAAGATAGCTTGTGTCTGTTTCAAAAATATTATTTTAACAATACTCATTAATTAATAAACTATTGTGATACTTTATCCCTTTTCTATAGAATTCCATCTTGCCGATTTCCTCTTTTCTTGAATTGCCTTTTATATTGTCAGCTCTTTCATTGTCTAATTGATATTTAATGTGCCCATGTGTTCATTTGCTATTCAAACTACTGTTTAACCACGTGTTATTCATCTAATTGAATTCATACTGCTTTTTCATTTTCCTTTCACATCAATCCTTTTTACTATCTAATCTTCATTAAATGCATCCACTTGATTGTTTGGTACTTGCAATTGCCTATCACCATTCATAATATACTTCTTCTTATTCCTCCCACTCTTCTAGCCGTCCGATCTTTGTTGTCATCAAGTTTCCCTTTTATTCAATTTATTATTCCACTTCTTTCCATCCCACTATCTTTCACAGCTAAGCTTCTTCATCCAACTATACTGCAAGTTCCTCTCGTTCCTGTTTTGCCTATTTTGCTGTATCTTTCTTCCTGCAATTTCTACCTGGTAAATTACTCTCTTATTGTTAGTTTTCTTCTATAAATCTCTATTTTTATTGTACAGTTAGTTTGTTTCGCTTATGTTGTTTATATATCTCATCAACCACTGCTTTTCTTCCATTAATAACCTCTGTCATTTTTCCTTCTTATAGCTTCGTCGGATATGTACTTCTATCGTTATGTGTTATTACTCTTATTTATGATGATGCATTTATACCTCCCTTGCATGCTTTTCTCTCGTAACAGATCCCTTGCTTTCTAGCCATGCAAGATTCCTTCTTTTTTTGGTTATGTGCTTTTTTTAGCACCGTTGTCCATACTTTTACCCATTGTATTTTACCATTGTAATTTCCATGTCATCTGCATCTTATTTTCTTAGCTTTCTTTTGATAGCAGCCTTTTATACTATCCCTTCCCTCCACTTTTTCAAAAAAAAAATATTCTCCTATGTTCCATCTTAGAAATCGATGTGTATAATAGCTCTTTAATTTGCCATCCCTATTTCTTAGATTCATTGCATGCATGATGTTTTTATGTTCTGCGACATTCCATTTTACTCTAAATTCTTCTTTCTTGATTTTTATTCATATTCTTGTTATACTTTTTCCCCTCTATTTTCCATTTCATTTTACTAACCATTTTTATATATTTCAGTTACAGGATCTTCTGTCATCTCCTCCTTCTTCCGTTTCTTCATAGCTTTTTGATATCAGATATAAGATAACAGTATCATTTTATATCCCTTTTGCTATTTTATAGAGACTCTATATCCTGCTGCCTTATATGAGGTTTCTATATTCTTATTCTGATGTTATCTTTTACATTACTTTCGACCTCCATAGTCATTGTCATTTCTGCACCATTATATTTCTCATTTTTCCTCAGTTCATTGATCAACTATCATATATAATCATTGATGTTGTTAATTATACCATATATTTCTCTGTGTTCATTACTTTTATTTAGTATGCCTCGAAAACGTAAATTTTCCTCCCAAGATGAATACCGCATCGAAAATAATCGACGACGCCAAGAAAGATATGCTGCAGAGATAATCAGACGCCAGCAGCATGCTACACAGATGGCTAGCAAAAACATAGAATCTATTCCACTTCATCCAGCACATGCTGTTAGTGTCACAGATGTTTCTCATGTCCCTATTTCTTCAGAGCATGAGAACCATTTAATTGATGTCCCTATTTACACTAATGCATCAGAAGCTACCAGCTCTTTCCATCATCAATCTCTTGATGCTCTTCTGCCATCATCCTCTTTTGTTCCAAGTCCTTCCTCATGCTTTCCCTTGCCTGCTCCACAATTTCCTCACGTACTGGACAACTTATCTACATCAGCTATATCTCACATTGATCCATGTATCTATTTCCTTTTTCACTCTTTTGTATAATTTTTCCCCCTGCTTACTTATCATCTCAATAATATCCAAATTCCTGATTTTTTCATTCATATATATATATATATATAGACAATCTTCCTGCAGTGAATGATCCTGTCTTACAAGACCTCTTTGGTTCACCGTCATCTGATATTAGTATTCAGTGGTTCAATTGTCCCATTTCTACATGTACGCTTTCTGCCTATTTTAATAACCTCCATAACTACTGAATAATATATAATTATAATACATATCAATGTTGCAGTCTAGTTTTCTCTCATTTTTATAGCTGAAATTATACTAATCAATTTTCAGCATAGTCAATGCTAATGACAGAACCATCAAATTCATCCTCAACTATCCAAAATCAACCTGGTGCGACAACAGTCTTTAATACATTTTTCCTTACTTTTATCTCTTTATACATAATAGAAAGCTTTTCTATCTTCCTATTATAGCTTATCAAAATTCCTATTCAATTCTTCTAGCTCCTATACGCCGCAGAAAAAATACACCATTGCTCCAACAAATACCATTAGAACCAACCATCCTCCCATCTGTTCCAGATTGTCCACATTGTCATGCTAAACGATTTTATATGGAACCACCAAGATTTTGTTGTGCATCAGGAGAAGTTTGTCTAGCAGAAACAAAAATGCTGGATAAGTTGCTGCAACTCTATAAAGGAAACACTCCTGAAAGTATTGAATTCAGACAATGTATCAGGAGTTACAACAATATGTTTGCTTTCACATCATTGGGAGTTCATTATGACAAAGAGCTGAGCAAAAGAAACAGAGGCATCTACACATTTCGAGTTCAAGGACAGATTTATCATTTTGTCAATCCACTCAAACCTTCTACTGGTGAAAAAGCATCGAATCTTCAGCTTTATTTTTATGATACAGAACATGAGATGCAGAATAGGATGGCTCTGTCAAGCAAATTCAAGGAATCGATTGTTCAGCAACTAAAATCTGTCCTTGATGACAATCCTTATTCTATCTTTATCCGAAAATTGGCAGACATTGATAAATACAAAATTTTCCTGAAATCCAATCCTGGATTAGATCAACGTGTTTTCAATGTTCCTTCAATGTCTCAAGTTGCAGCAATTTGGTCAGAGAATGACAGTGTTAATGGAGACAGGTCAAGAGAAATTGAAATCTGTACAAAGACAGGAGATAGAAAAATAGTCAAGCAATATTATGGTTGTTGTGACACATTACAGTATCCACTGATATTTGCTCGTGGAGAAACCGGATGGCATCCGGAATTCTTAGAAAAACAAAAACTCAGATTCTTCAACAACCCTATCAGACTTGTGAAAAGGAAAACTTGGTTTCTATCAATGAATGCAATGATATAGAACAGCTATTTTCTGCAGAACAAACAGGTATAACTCCAATTACAAATATTTATATTCTCTGGTTCTTATTTACTCTCATATACAGGTGACCTCCTTCTTACATTTTTCTAATGTTAACAGCTGCCAAAAAGAAAAAAAGACAAAGACCAACTGTCTCATGCAGAGAATATTATGCTTACAAATTCCAAATGCGAGATGGAGATCAGTCAAACTTGCTGCATATCGACCGTTTATTCCAGCAATATTCTGTTGATAGCTATGTGAAATTAGAGACATCACGCCTTGAATTTCACAGAAACAAACAGAACAAATTGAGAACAGAGGCTTATCAAGGATTGCTCGATATCATAGCAAAAGGGAACACAAATGCATCAGATGTGGGAAAACGCATCATCCTGCCTGCAAGTTTTATAGGAGGGTCAAGAGATATGCGACGACGATATATGGATGCTATGACCCTTGTACAACATTATGGAAAGCTAGATATCTTCCTTACAATGACCTGCAATCCATCTTGGCCTGAAATAAAGAACCATTTGCTTGACACAGATGAAGCTCAGAATCGGCCTGATTTGATAACACGGATATTTCGTGCAAAAATAGAGCAATTGAAAGAAGATCTTTTCAAGAAACATCTTTTTGGTCATGTTGCTGCTTACACTTATGTTATCGAATTCCAAAAAAGAGGTTTCCTGCATGCTCATTTTCTGATCATCTTAAAGGAACAATCAAAGATGTTCTCGCCAGAAGAATACGACAAAATTGTTTGTGCAGAGCTTTCTGATAGACACAAGGCACCATACTTATATTCTTTGGTTATAAAGCACATGCTTCATGGACCATGTGGATCAATGAATCCAAGTAATCCTTGTATGAAACAGAATCACAAGTGCAGAAATAACTATCCGAAAGATTTTTCAGAGTACACAAAGCATGAAAAAAATTCATATCCTATATACAGAAGACGGGATGATGGCAGCAAGATCTATATCAGAGAACATGAGTTAGATAATCGATGGATTGTCCCTTACAATCCATATCTTCTTGCAAAATATGATTGTCACATCAATGTTGAAATATATTCTGCCATCGAAGCTGTAAAGTACATCTACAAATATATATACAAGGGCCATGATAGGGTGATGTACCAATTGACAGCTGAGCAAGCAAATCAAATCATTGATGAGATAAAAAATTTTCAATCTGCAAGATGGGTATGTGCACCTGAAGCTATCTGGAGGATATATGCTTTTGATCTCAGTGTTATCAATCCATCGGTTATTTTGCTTCATTTACATCTTGAAAACTACCAATCAATGTACTTTGACGAGAATCGTCCATTGACAGATATAATTACAGACGACAGGCTTTCACGAACAATGCTAACAGAATTCTTTGCAATGAATCGGACAAATGAACATGCAGAAAGCCTTAATCTTCTGTACAAAGAGTTCCCTCAGCATTTTGTCTGGGATGCAGATGATAGAATATGGTACACTAGAAAGAAAGGACAGGTCATTGGGCGTGTTATAACAGCACATCCGATTGAAGGAGAGAGGTATTATCTCAGAATATTGCTCATGCATGTTCGAAAACCCACATCTTTTGATGACCTGAAAACAGTTAACGGTTATCTAGCTTCTTCATTTAAAGAAGCTGCAGAATTGCGAGGATTCCTTCAAATAGACAACGGAGCCGAAGAGTGCTTTTCAGAAGCTGTTGTCTATGGAATGCCGCAATGTTTAAGGCAGCTATTTGCAGTCATCTTGGTCCATTGTTCACCAGCCGATCTACAACAACTTTGGTCAAGATTTCGACCATTCTTATCAGAAGACATTACAGCAGACTCTTCTCTATCAGAAAATGAAATTATCATGAAAGTCCTTGCTTTGATTGATCAATATTTACAGATAATGGGAAAAAGTATAAAGGATTATGGTTTCTCAGACTTTATTCCAGATTCTCGCTCTATCAGTCTTACAAAAGAAATACAAGCTGAAGCTGACATACCTGTCTCCAAAGAAGATTTAGCAGCAGTCTCTATGTTCAATCCTGGATAGCAATTTGCATTTGACAAAATAATGGAAAAAGTTAATACAAACACTCCAGCTGCATTCTTCATTGACGGTCCTGGTGGTACATGAAAATCTTTTCTCTATAAAGCACTCCTTGCAACAATTAGATCAAAAGGAGACATTGCATTAGCAACTGCAACATCAGGAGCAGCTGCATCAATACTTTCAGGAGGTCATACTGCTCATTCACGCTTCAAAATCCCTCTCCATCATGAAGCTAGCAGCACATGTAATCTTTCTAAACAAAGTGCAATGTCTCAGTTAATCAAGAGTGCAAAGCTCATAATATGGGATGAAGCAGCAATGGCAAAAAAATATGCAATTGAGTCCCTTGACAGATTTCTTAGAGACTTGTTAAGTTGTGATCACATCTTTGGTGGTAAAATCATTGTTTTTGGTGGGGATTTTCGACAGACTCTTCCAGTAGTGAGGGAAGGGCAAAAGGAAGATTACATCTCTGCATCACTTATCAATTCATATGTCTGGCCACAACTTCAAAAGATACGGCTGACTGAGAACATGAGAGCATCTTTGGACCCATCATTTTCAAATCTTTTGCTAAACATTGGAGATGGAACACAGCCAACCATTGCAGATGACAAAATCCAGTTGCCTTCTCCTATGACCATTCCTTTTATTAATGATGAAGTATCATTAAACTCCCTCATCAACATTGTTTATCCATCACTGTCTAACTTTCTGCCCGGCAATTCTACTATGATTAATAGAGTCATTCTCAGTACAACAAATGATATTGTCCACGAGGTCAACCAAATTTTGATCCAGAAATTCCCAGGAGAAGAAATCAAATACATCAGCTTCGATCAAACCATAGATCCAACCAAGCAAGCTGATCACGGTGACTTCTTAAATATTGTTCACCCTCCAGGATTACCCCCACATGAATTGATTTTGAAGCAAAATTGCCCAGTTATACTTCTAAGAAATCTCAATCCTGCACAAGGATTATGCAATGGAACACGTTTGATTTGTTTAAATTTCAACAAAAATGTTATTCATGCACAAATTTCAGTTGGAATTCATTCTGGCAAACAAGTTTTCATTCCTCGCATTCCATTGCATAGCTCTAATGATGAATCATATCCAATCCCTTTCAAACGCACTCAATTTCCAATCTCTCTCTGTTTTGCTATGACAATTAACAAAACACAGGGACAAACACTTGATTTTGTAGGATTATATTTGAAAGAACCAGTATTTTCACATGGTCAATTGTATGTTGCACTATCAAGAGCCAAAACAGCTGATAATGTTAAAATTCTACTTAGACCTGTTGCATCTGATTCTTTATCCCATAATTCTACACGCAATGTAGTTTATCAGGAAATCCTGGCAGCTGCAACTCATGATTAAGTACTTAGCCTGAATGTCTTTAATTACAAATACCTTTACTTCTTACTCTATATATTTACATATCTCTGTCACTAACAATATATTTTTCATATTTTATACTTCAGATATGGAAGATAGATGCACCACTGTGAGTACCTTGACAGACAAATCAAGCGAGTGGATCATAAAAGTCATCCTGATTGAAAAAACAAACATCTTCCCAGGAAAAGATCATAACACATTCCAGCGTTTCGTGTTTGCCGATGAACAAGTAAATTCAACATTACAAATTTGTCGCATTAAAAAAGTTTCAAGTATAGAAATAAATATTTTACATCCTCAAATTTATTTATCATCCCGTTTTCAACCAATTGATAACCATTTCCTCTACAGAATGAATCCATCCAGGGAATTACTTTCACTAGAGATGTAAATTATGCAGACAGCAAGCTTCATCTCTACCGTACTTACTACTTTGGCAATGCTGCTATTTTAGCCATCACTGATGAAAGAAACCAAGCTGGTTCTGTGCCATGGCAACTAACCATAATGAAAACAACTTTCATCAAGCAAGCACAGAAACAAAATGAGCTGACCCTGCACAATCGATTCCCATTAACTTCCTTCTGGAATCTTGACAAATATAAAAACAATTATTCCATCAGATTTAGTAAGCCTATCTTTACTTTTATCATTTTTCTAATACAAGCATATATACCTTAACTTTATATTAATGCTAACACATTATATTTATTGAATGACCTTATCTCTGCAGATCTCCTTTGTGCTTTAATTCAAGGATTCCCAGAATCTATAATATCAACAGCAAGAGGACCACGCACAATTCGCAGATTCATTGCTATTAATCCTGAGTAAACCTTCGACTCACTATCTTACTAAACACTCTTCCATACAGTCTATCTTTTCATTCAGTCAAATATCCATATCATAAATTATCTTTTTTATACATTAATATCTATATATTTTTCAGATGCAGACCAATGATCTTCACCATGTGGGAACCATATATTTATATTGAAGGAGTTCAGCTCATGAACATTATTCACACATGCCCAATAGTTCTGCTTGTACGCCCAAAGATCACAACATACTATGGTTAGTATGCTACTTATCTTTAAAATCATAATTCAATTAACTCATGCAAACTAATATCTCTAATCAAATACTCTGTTCTGTCTTCTTTTTCTCTTTTCACAAATAACAATTGAAGGAATTGACATTGCTACTCGCCCCAATAGTACAATCATCCTTGACCCACTATTACAAGAAACAGCTTCACTACAAACTTGGTATATATCTCTTTCTTTCCTATTCTCAATCACAAACACTTTCACATTAGCAAATAAATATAACAAAAATTTAAACAAATATTGTAGGTGTGATGAAAATAGAGCATATATTCAAAAGGTCATCAGCCAGAAACTCTATGAAAAAATCAATCAAAAAATCCTTGCTCCTCCACATACTCAAATAAGGCCAATCTCACAAATCATTGCCTCATCAGAACTGGTAACATACATTTTTCTTCTTACATGCTCTACCACAAGAAATTTACATAAATAATTTCTTTACATTGATCATCATTTCTAACTCTCTTCTTTCCAATAGATCAAAAACTTCTGGATCAAAGGAACTCCATCAATAGTTAACATCGACCAGAAGTTTTTTATTGCCAGCTGTGCTACATGTGGTAAATCAACTGGAGCAATGATGGATATCGAATTTGACTGCAACTTCTGTGAAACAAAAGACAAAGCCAAAACCAAAGTATCTATTTCAGTTCAATGAATTACATAATTCCTTTTTTACACTACTAATAGTATGCATCATCTAACTTTGATCTTATCACTTTTACAGAGCAAAGCTCCAGCTCAACATACATGATGACACTGGCTATCTAACTGCTGCTGTTGAAGAAAAATATGCTGAAACTCTGTTTGATATGACTGCTGCTGAAATCTATGACAGATATACCAAGGTATATATTACATTATTCTTATTTATAAATAAACCATTCAACATACTTCACTATTTTCATTACTTAATTTACATTTTTTTACAATAATGCAGCAACTCCCAATTCCTGTTGATGTAATCAATGAAAGAATTCAAAAACAAACATTGCTCTGTGAGATAAGATCATATCTACCATCTCACAGACAATTTACACCCCTGTATTTCCTCACTGCTTTTCTCCCTGATCAATCATCAACCCATCCTCTTCTGGAGCACACAACTGACCAAAAAACACCAGAATCAGAAGCAGAAAAGTTAATTCACACAATAACCACATCTGAAGACCTCATCAGGCCAGCTGATGAATCTGCACCTCCTGCCACTCCAAGCTCAATCTACAAAAATATTGCTTCAGCTGGATCTTCCACATCTCACACAACAGATATCCCTCATTCTCCCACTCCAATAGCAGCACCATCCGCCAAGCGAAGCTTAGACAAAGAATTTGACAAGGAATCTAAGCATCAGAAGCTCACATGAAATCCATTGTCTCAACATGACACACTTTTCAAAAAATCACCTGTAACCAGCTATGCATGTGTCTTCATACTTTTGATTCCCTGCCACTATCTATCACATTTTGTTGTCATCTGCTTATGTACAAAGTAAACATGAAAAAAGCAGGATGTATTTTTGTTTGGTTTCCTACGAAGCATATGTAAAACTACATCATTAATATGCCACGCTACTTATGTTAGTTTATTAACTCTCTTTGTTCCAATCCATCTGACACATCTCAACATAATTATATATTCACATGACAACAGTTTCATCAAAATACTAACATAACAAAATAATAACTTCTTGTCTTTTTCCAATCCATTACTGTATATTCACGTGTCCACCAAAGTAATACATAAAAAAATACGACAATAATACAAAAATTCACCCACTCATATCACATGTTATGCACCAACAACAACCACTATAAATACCATAAATATAAGTAAATATAACTAAAATCAAACAACCCAGAAAACTCATGGCAATACCAACTTTCATAGATTGGACAATAGAAACAATAGAAGAAAATGACCACCTGATAGCTTGCCTGTTTTATCTTCATACTATTAATGGACAAACAACCCCAATATCCAATAACAGCTTTGCATATGAAATCAGCACCAACTTCATAAGAGCTATAGGTTCCAGATTTATTGAACCCCATCTTCAACATTGGTCATCACACTTTGATGCATCAAATTGGCTCACATCATTCATATCCGACTATCCACCACCAGAACTAATATCCGGTAAGTTTTCTCCTCTTATATTCACATATTATACATTTTACACTCTCTTCACTAAAATATAGCTTATTTATTTTCCACTGACCACCTATAAATTATGCATCTATCAAAATCTCAGCTTCATCGCCAAGCTCATTTCTCGTCGAATATAGACAAGCATACCCAGAAAGATTGGTAAACCAATAAACCTCATGCTTACATATCTTGATTTTCACGTACTTTATGCTATACCTCATCCTTTTCTTTCCAGAGAATTAATCCATCATTTTATCCACATTTGAGAAACTACTGGACAAACACAATGATTATACGAAATGGAAATCGCACATGGTTCATCAAACTCGATACCAGTTTTCAGCTATCTGGATGGAACAAATTCATACAAGACCACAACATATAGAATGGCTCCATTCTTCATTTTTTGCACATCGGATGTATGGTCTTTAGAGTTGCCATATATAATCCAAATAACTGTTTAGCTTGTCATGAATGGAACATCCTCCTCAATCATTCACAATCATCAATTGGATGCAGTAAGCAACTCTTTCTCTATAAAACAATCTTATCTCTCTATTATAAAATAAATTAACCCATTCCTTTTCTTGTAACCAAAGCGCTCTTCACAGAAGAAGAAAGACTAATGACCCACTTCTCATTTTATATAATGCTAAGAGCAGATGATCTCGAATCTCTGGTCAGTTTCATACAAATTACATTCATACAATACATTCCTATTCTCCTTTCATAATACAACGACATTTTTTCCCTCTTTTCTATCTCAGTTACTCGTCGGTGATATACCATCACATATACAAACAAATGACGCAGGAATGATCAATTGCTATTACGCTAAAACCCGATGGATCTTTCAACTAGAAGGAATAGAAATAACAGAAGGTTGGCCAACATTCGCGCAAAAACACTTCCTACATGAAGGAAGTGTCATCCTATTCACGCTCCTCAATGAAAACAATTATCATCTGCACCTCTTCAGCAGAAACTTTATTCAAGAATCATAATCAAACATCTCCACCGCAATAATACCACTTTGTATTAACATATAATATATGTTATTTATATGAAATAATTATAACTTTGATGCTATTTCTATGTATATAATTTTCCCTCCTTCTTTATAGTTATTCACTTATTTATTAATTTTCCCCAAAATATATATAATACCAAAAATATTAAATATGAAAAAAATAGAAATTCTTTTTATGTTTATTCGCTTATTAAATATCAAAAAAATATACAAGTCACTAAAAATCCTATGTACATCTAATACATAGAAATGAATAAAAATTCTATATCCATCTAATCAATATATATCAATATATATAAATCAATTATACTGTTTTATATCAATACAGATCAATCAAAATCATATATGATTAGCATACATAATGGGGCACCCCGCAAAACTCGCGAGGCACAATGCCTAGTATATATATATATATATATATGAACAGGTTGGGCCTTAATTGGCCTTGAGCTTAGTGAGGTTGAAACTCCGTTCATATTTAATTCGGACCTATAATTGAGTTCCAAACTCTATCAGATCCTATTAAATATTGGACTCATCGGCCTTTTTTACTCAGGCTAACCTGACCTATTAACAGTCTTATATATCAATTACAATCACCAAACAAAAATTAAAAAAAAAATTGATTTTCTCTGTAAACTTGTATGAGGTACAGGTACATTATATCTTAACATATTTACGTTTCATAAGCTATAGGAAACAACATCAAAAAGACTTCTCAAACATCGAAACGGATTTCTTTTCAATTGCTTTCTATTGCCAAAAAATCGTTCAATTGGTTTCAAAGAAAGCTATCATAAAACATTGTAAGTTTAGGGGAAGGATGGATTGGATGATATAGGAGAAGCGAGCGTAAGTAAGGTGTTCAGGTTCAAAACTTCCCATTTACACTAATAAAAAAATAGGATAATATTAGAAACCTCCCTTGAGGTTTCTGTTAATGACACCTGTTCCCCTAAGGTTTTGAAAATATCACTTACTTCCCTAATTTTTGCTATTGTGTAACAAAATTTTCAAAAATCCTAAACTACCCTTTTGCTTATTTTGCTAAATAAAATAATCATCAACCACTTTGTTTACTCCAAGAAAAACCATCACCTAAAAAATAATCTCTAGTAGTACCACCACATCACAAAACTATGATCTATACAAATATAAATTTGAAAAATAACAAAGATATTTGTAAAGAAATGCATTACTACAAATTTAATTATATGTGCTTAAAATTGATTTCTTATGAATCTTATATTTTTTCCTAACTTCTTCTCAACTCATGACCTAAGCATTTAAGTTGTACTAATCATTATAAAAATCAACTCAAAAATAAACAAAGAAAGCATACCCTATTCTATTACAATTACAAAATGTAAAAGATAAACAAACTTCACTTTAGTCTTTTTATTTTTTGAGTTCCATTTATTTGATATATGAATTATGTATCAAGTGGGGGTTAATATAGTCTTTTTGTAACTAATGGGGAGGTAAGTAATATTTTTAAAACTTCAAAGGTACTAAGTATAAGGAGAAAACTCAAGGGAGGTTTTTGATTATCCCTAAAAAAATTAAAAAAAAAAAAATTATAAGATCCTTCTATTGTTACGAAAGTTCGCATTTTGCCTGTTCATTCTCATCTAGAATAGTACAATCATTTCCTATTCTTATTTTTTATTCTCCCAATTAAATGCAATTTACATTCCATGGACAAGAATCAGTTAGGTGGCCACAAGAATTTGAGATTAAAATTCTTCTTATTGTTAGGTTCAAAGTTTGAATCCTATGTTTAGAGTTGGGGATAAGGATTATCTCAAAAAAAGAGTTGGGGATAAGATGATTGTGGGGGATGGAAAGAAAAAAAAGATTGCTTTAGTTGAAACCACCACATGTGACACATACTAATATAATTTTTCATAAAAAATGCAGGCCATCCAAATACAAACCTTTTTTTTTTCTTTCCTTTCTTGGCTAGTGGTATATATGGACTGTTTATCTTCTTTCTAATTTTATAAAAAAAATGTATGGGTTGTCCATTTTATTCTGGCTGTTTCCATTCTGCTTCCCGTTTGTATGAACAATTAGTTAGAAGAATGACCAGCAAAGCGGGGACCATGATAAAGAATAATCTTGAAATTTCGATTAAGTGAAAATTTATTAGTTCCAAAAATTCCCTTTGATTTTGCATTTGATACGTTGAGGGTAAAGTAAATGAATTGACATATAATGAAGTGTTTTCACTATTAGCATTACTCGTATTTCAAGAAATGGAAGCGGAAGCCCTAAAATAATTAAGCCCATTGGAGTATTTGGGTTGAAAATATCGTTTAAAGAATAGGCGAGATTGTATACCTTACCCGGTTTCTAAATATAAAAATTTAATTACAAAAAAAAACCATTTAACAGCATTAGAAGAAGCTACAAATACTTGACAAAATATGGAGTAGGTGAAGGACAACAGAACAATACAAAACAAAATACTCCTCACCATAAGCACCATCTCTCAGACTCTCTTACCTTATACCAGTTACCTCTCTCTCAGAAAGTAGGCAGATCAAAAACCAGGAAATTTTTGACCTTCCCAAAATAGCATTTAACCCAAAGCAAAAAAAAGGAGAAAAAAATATGACAGTCCATACTGAATTATATATCATTATATGAAGTAATAGGTATCCTCTCACATATGATCAACGCCCTCCTCTTCCTCATCTTCCTCGTACTCACCGTCTTCATCTGCAGTGGCATCCTGGTACTGCTGGTATTCGGAAACAAGGTCATTCATGTTGCTCTCGGCCTCTGTGAACTCCATTTCATCCATTCCTTCCCCAGTATACCAGTGCAAGAAAGCCTTTCTCCTGAACATGGCAGTGAACTGCTCGCTCACTCTCCTGAACATTTCCTGGATCGATGTTGAGTTGCCAATGAAGGTTGATGCCATCGTGAGTCCTCTAGGTGGGATGTCACAGACACTTGATTTCACATTGTTGGGGATCCACTCGACAAAGTAGGAAGAGTTCTTGTTCTGGACATTGATCATTTGCTCATCAACTTCCTTGGTGCTCATCTTGCCTCTGAACATGGCTGATGCAGTCAGGTAGCGTCCGTGACGCGGGTCAGCAGCACACATCATGTTCTTTGCATCCCACATTTGTTGGGTCAGTTCTGGAACTGTAAGAGCACGATATTGCTGAGAACCACGAGAGGTCAGAGGAGCAAAGCCAACCATGAAAAAGTGTAAGCGGGGGAAGGGAATAAGGTTGACAGCAAGCTTCCTGAGATCAGAATTGAGTTGGCCAGGGAATCGGAGACAGCAAGTCACCCCACTCATGGTTGCAGAAATCAAGTGATTCAAATCACCAACTGAAAGAACAAAATAAGAGGCATAATGATAAGATAAATCAGACAAAACAAAATGTAGATGAAAAACATTGTGGGACAACAAACAAAAAGCTGCTAATCAAGTTCATGGCTGCCCAACTCATGATCAATTAAATTAGATTTAATGCAATTAGACCGTTGAAGGATCACCATCTTCTTCAAAATAATATCCTACTACCAGGGTCACAAAAGTGGCTTCAATTTGTGATGCAAGAGAACTAGCTGAAACAGTCAAGTAATAAGAACATAATTTAAGTCATTCCCATGTATAACCACATTTTACATAAGCAGGTATCATAAGATCACTTCTTAACAAACACACACAAATATGCCAGATGGCAACAAATCCCAAGTCATTAAGTCTACATAGATTGTAAATATGAGAAACTACTAAAAGCTAAAAAGCAGTGGCAAAAAATTGATCTTCATGTGGTCCCTTAATTGCAAATTATCTATTCTATGTGGTCAACCAGCAGCACCCACTTGACCAGAGGTAACATGAAAGTAGATTATCAATACACGGATGGAAATGAATATCTATCTAAAGAACATGTGACTCCAAGAATCAATAAGATCTATACACATGTAACAGCAACAATGCACATGCAGCATTATTATCAGGTCATCAATACCTATAGAAACACATGACAACTAGATCTGAAAATGGCACAACGGCAATGATAACAGTGACATATTTCTCGTACTTCAAATATCAGATACCATAAAGATGTTATCCAGAAATTTCTGATATTAAGCATGCAATAAAATCATGACCCATTTCTAATGATACCAACAAATAAAGCTTAAAAAAATGAAGTGACAAAACAAAAATCAATTAAAAGAAATAATTCAGAAGACACTCACAGCTGGGAGTGGTCAGTTTAAGAGTCCTGAAGCAGATATCGTACAAAGCTTCATTATCAAGAACCATGCACTCATCTGCATTCTCAACAAGCTGATGCACTGAAAGAGTGGCATTATATGGCTCCACCACTGTATCAGAAACCTTTGGGGATGGGAAAACAGAGAATGTAAGCATCATTCTGTCAGGGTACTCCTCCCTGATCTTTGAAATCAATAAGGTACCCATGCCAGAACCTGTTCCTCCACCAAGTGAGTGGCACACTTGAAAACCTGCCAAAGGCAACACAGTGAGCCACACATTAAAACTGAGCTTTAGCAAGAACTCATAGATTAGCATTAATCTGCCAGACATTCTAATTATGTTCTAAATATCTTCAATATATGCAGCATTGGCTAAAATAGAACCAAATTACTCACCAAAATACTATCTAGGCAGCCAATTACATAATTTACAATTAACAGCACATTATCAGTAACTAACAGTTCATCTACTAAAGCATTACAGAACTTAAATTAAGGGTATCAAACCTGTATATTTTTACCTTGAAGGCAGTCGCAGTTCTCAGCCTCCTTCCTCACAACATCAAGAACGGAGTCAATAAGTTCAGCACCCTCAGTATAATGCCCTTTTGCCCAGTTGTTTCCAGCACCAGACTGACCGAAAACAAAGTTATCAGGCCTGAAGATCTGGCCATATGGACCGGTGCGGACACTGTCCATAGTGCCGGGCTCCAGATCCATAAGAACAGCACGAGGTACAAACCTCCCACAAGATGCCTCATTGTAGTACACATTAACACGCTCCAATTGCAAATCTGAGGTTCCAACATATCGTCCAGTTGGATCTATCCCATGCTCATCACACACTACTTCCCAGAACTTTGATCCAATTTGGTTGCCACATTGTCCTCCTTGAACGTGAAGGATTTCTCTCATCTTTCCTGAAATTCAGAACAACATTGGCCAACAAGTTAACATCAATTAAGAACCATACACACTTGAGAATAGCGCATTACAAAGAATTTCATCTTTTTTTTTTGCTTTATGAATAATTAAGTGATTTTCCTTTTTATAATGGAAAACCGTTCTTAACGAGCATAACCAATACAGCAACATCATAATGCTAGATATACTTATTGCTGTTTCACCAAAAAAATAAAGAAATCAGTAAAGATCAAAATCACTATACATAACAAAATAAAATGAAATCACTCAGATCCGCAAAAAATTTATAAGATCACAAAATTAAAAGCATATTTTAGCAATTTGACACCAAATCAAGGTATTCAGAGATAGATCTACAAAGTCCCCAACCACAAAACCTCGAAAAAAAAACATTCATATTCTTATAATTGTGACAAAAATCGACAGTGAAACAACAGCGAGAACAGATCTACATCATAAAATCTATTTCAATAAATAAAAAATAATATAAAATTCACCGGCATTTCCACAAATTTTGATTTAAATTGCTCTGAAATGAAAAAACCAGATCTGTATAAAGAAAATTTCGATCAAAACAATCAAAAAGGGGGTAAAACACCCCACGATCTGCTAACATTTCCACAAATTCCATAAATGCAAAGCAAAATAATCTCACACGGATCACCTATACACTAAAAGACGCCGAATTAAGCGAATAAAACATTTGAGAAAATGCGGCACAAGAAATCGAGGAAATGCGATTTAAATTGAACGGAGAAATATATCAATGTCAGAAATTTAACAATTAAACTACTAACCTTGAGTTTGATTAAGAGAATTCCGAGAATATGTTCTGAAAATTCGATCGAGAGAGCAAAAATCGCCACTCGAACGAGAGAGAGAGAGAGAGAGAGAGATGATGGGGGTGTGAGAGTGAGGAAAAATATGAACCCTACTCGATGATTATATATAAAGCGGACGAGAGATCAACGGCTGATATTGCTTCCCTCCTATTTCTTGTGGGCTAACAGATGCCGTTGGATTAAGACGATCAACGGTTGGGATTGGGTAATTAGTACTAATCACTGAGATTTTGAAATTTTTTAAATCCGAGAGATGAGTCGTTTGACGGAATTGCCCTTTGGTTGAATTACTAGAATATCCTTTGACAGTTGTAAAGTTTGAATTCGTGCACTTGTCTCGTATTTTGGAAACCGATTCAAATGTATCTTGGAGCCTGTCGTTTTTACATTTTACACCTGGGTAAATGTTAACGTTCAAAAAACTCCAAAATCGAGCCGTTCAGACCAGATTAGACATGTACTATTATTTATTTATTACTAGCAAATCTTATCCAATACATTTGCGGTACTTTTTATTAGTAGCATTTTTTTGGAACTTGTTTGGATTGTAAATTTTTCGAAAAAAATCACTTCACACATCTCTTAATCATCTATTTAATTCGGATACATTATACCGTTATAGTATATCTTTCTTTAAAAAATATAAAAGCTTGCAAACCAAATAGGGCTTTTAGGTGGCTGGTATGTTTCTCATTATTCTTTCTTCAAAATGCATCTAGGGAGTTTTTTTTTTAACTCATCGATAGGGAATAATTAAGATTCAACCAAATATAGTACAAGTTCAATTAGTTTTATTTTGGTAGGAAAAACAATAAAAACTTATGAGAAGAAGGGCAATGATGAGACTAAAAAATTAGTTAAATGAGAATCAAACTCTTGTCATAGATGTCAATGAAATATGAAAAAAGAAAGTCCCTACCAAATTTTAGTAGATTTTTTGAATGTCAAATATATGTTCTTCTTCATTTTTTCTTGAGCCCTTCTTCATTATTATGTCTATACATTGCATATATATTTTCCTTCCAAATAATTTTGGGAGACCCAGATATATATTTCAGACATTAATATTTTTCCAAGAAAAAAAGAAACTCATGACTTTGAATAAACTATGCTTGAATATCTTTAAATTATTTTTTGCACTTGAATTTTTCACACTATATTCTCTTTTATTGTTTAAAAATAAATTTTTGCAGGTTAGTTGAGCAAAATTTCACATTTTCCGTGAAAATTTCTTTTATATATTTCTCTACCATTTTACCTCACATACATAACATCTTCAAAAGCGTAATATTAATCTTTTTTTTAAAAAAATTCAAAAAATGCAATCCAAACAACCGCTAATATACTTTAACCCCTATAAATTTTTAAATCAGCTCATTAAACCAAAATACTAGCAAAATATGTCCCCAAACCCAGGCACATTACTAATAAAATGTTAGATTTTTTTTTTTTTGCTTTTACTTACCCAATCATTTTTTTATGTTCCCTGTTCTTTTTCTTGTTTATTTGTTTCTCATTTTTACTACGTTTTTCCTTCTGTTAACCCTCTCCCTCCCTTAAACTCTTAAATCATCAAGAACTTCTTGTTCTTATTACCCCTCCCCCTTTTTCTTCCCCCTGTTTTGCCTCTTTTAGAAAAAAAGAGAAAGAAGACCAAATACTTTGGCAACATTCATGTCACACCTCCATGATTGATCGTATGTCCACAATTGTAGCCACAGGTACAGGTCTAAACACACACATGTATGTTTCTAAAAAATGACCTACTGTCAAATTGAATTTTTCATCTATTCGAGCAGAAGAGACAAAAAAATTGCAAAAAATGGATGTATTTAGTAAAGTATAGGATAGGTATACGGGACACTATATATATGTATATGATGAGCATTTTTGTTTAAAACTATGATTAAAAGTTCAGCACAAAATACTAGTTAAGCAAAATTATGTATATAAATTGTACGTTAATAATATGAATATATGTGAAAGTTACATACCTAAAAATTTTAAAACTTTCAAATGTTTTACTCTACACCAAACTTACCTCTTATCCTTGTGTGAGCAATTGAATTCATTACTACTCATCAGCTTATTATTTTATAGGAAAAATCATTCAATACGTTCATCACATTTTGTAAAATAACGTTTTTCGTTCCTCACTTTTAAAAGTATAATTTTACGTCCCTTACAAATTCACATTGGTCAAATTTGATCCCTACCTAGATTTCCAACTAGTTTTTTATCGAGATTTATCATGTGCCTTGCACGTGATCATTTTTTAGGGGCAAAATTGTCAAGTCAAATTTTACATAATCCGATCTATAGTCCCTTATATTTCACAAAATTAATTGTTTTATCCCTCATATTTCATAAAATGCACTTTTTCATCCCTCACACTTCACATAATGAATTTTTTCATCCCTCATTAATCATGTGTATGAATAGTTTTTTTTTTAAAAATCCATGTATATATCTATTTGATTTCACCTGAATAGTACGAATAGTATAAAATATATCTCTATTTGATTTCACCTAAACAAACTAATTGTAGTTGTACACATACTATTCAATAGATATATACATGGGTTTAAATCTAACAATTTTGTTTTAAACCTATATATATCTATTTGATTTCACCATGTGAATCTATTCAATATTTGTAAACTTTTCTCTTTTGGTAATAATTTATTTATTGAGTTGTGTAATATGGCCATCTAATTAATCGGTCCTAACTTGAATTCTATAGTTATGCTAACAAATTGCAATTTAAATCTGAAATTTCTACTCGCCACCTTTAAGACAACAGTTGAATTTCTTGCCTTGTAATTGTTTTAAAATTTGAAAATGTCAATCACTTATTTCTTTTTGTCATACTTTTCCTTTGTTTATTTTTTTGTCCAAATTTAATTCAATATAAACATTTAATAATGTTTAAGATTAAATGTCTTCTTTGTTTTTTATTTTCGAGTAAAAGAAAATGAACATGAATGAAAAACTAACAAATTTTTTTAAACCCCTGTATATATCTATTTAATTTCACCTAAACAAAATGTTTAGATGAAATCAAATAGAGATATATTACATGCTAGGGCCGCGCTCTTTCGAGTGGCAAAAGAGTACGGTGGACATGTGGGCAAGTATTACAAAGATGCTCGGGGCGGACACGTGGACGGTGGATAGGGGGGTCCACGTCATCATCCAATGGAAGATGGGACGGTTAAGATCTACTCAACCCAATACACTGAACGGCTATGCTCTAGAAGGTTTGCAAAACAGTATGCGAGCACTGTTCTCTACGCAACTCAATAGCACTGTTCATCCTGGTAGGGCCATGCTCTTCCGAGTGGCTAGTGGCCTTCGATCACGTGGCAAAAGAGTACGGCGACCCACATTCCTGTCGGAACGTGGGGGACAAGGAGGGCCCGCAATAGCATGTAATATATCTCTATTTGATTTTATTTAAATATCCTGTTCAAGTGAAATTAAATAGATATATACAGGAGTTTAAAAAAAAGTTATTCATACATATGATTAATGAGGGATGAAAAAATTATTTTGTAAAATGTGAGGGATATAAAAATTCATTTTGTGAAATGTGAGGGACTATGGATCAGATTATGTAAATTTTAATTTGACAATTTTGCGCTTCAAAAATGATGATCTACGAGGCACGTAGTGAATTTTGACAAAAAACTAGTCGGAAACCTAGGTAGGGACCAAATTTGACCAATGTGAATTTGCAAGAGATGTAAAAGTATATTTTTAAAAGTGAGAGATGAAAAAGTTATTTTGCAAAATGTGAGGGATGTTTTGAACAATTTTTCCTATTTTTTATGTATAAATTTATAGAAATTATGATATATGTCATTACTATTTATTTTCAACTTGAGAGGAATGTTATTATCCTTACTCAAATTCTAAAACGTTTCCAAAAATTGATGTATAATAATACATAAAGTATTTATTACGTGCTTTATATGATTAATTAGAAAGTACTAGCATTTTTAAAGTATTTTTAAATTTAAAAAAAATATGAAAATTTTTTTGAATTCTACATACAAAGTCGTATTAAACAAACAAAATATTAGTATATACTAATTAAAGGAAAGAATATTATGAAGGTAAAGAAATATGAGCCAAATGTGAACAATTAAGATGTGAGAGCCATCACGAATATAACCATATAAGGAAAGGACAAAGACAAGAAATAAAACGTTGGAAGAGGCAAAATGCAACGCTACCAAAAGTTCAAAAGAGTTTAGTGTGATCAACCCTAGTTTATGGAGGCACAACTGCTTATCCGTCCAACTGCTGTACTATTGGGTCAATTATGTAACATAGTGAAGGAAAAGCAACATGTGCACACGAAAAATAAGTAATATGTACTCCCTCCGTTCCACTTTGATAGTCCTGTTTTTTTTTCACACAGTTTAAGAAAAAATAGTTAACTTTGTTGGAAAAGTAAATTTAGATTGCTATTTTCCTAAAATACCCTCACATTAAATATGGTACAACTTTATGGGAACTTGAATTGATGGTAAAAAAAGAATCAACTCTCATTAAATGGGGTAGGTTTATAGTAACAACTACTTACATTGAATAAGGGTATTTTAGGAAAATTAAAATACAACTACATTCTTCAATTGGAAAGTGGACTACAATTTGGGACAAATGAAAAAGGAATACAGGACTATCAAAGTGGGACGGAGGGAGTAATTTTTTCTTTAACCTCGTGTATGTACATTTCAACGAGTGTTGCACATGTATTTATAATTGATGTACATGTGCTTCAATGCACGTCTCCACATTTGATTCGACAAAGAATTGGATTGAAGAATTGGTTAGGCATCAAATTCAAGGATGGTGGGTGCATATTTTGCAAGTTTCCATATTAAAGTCAAGTCAAGATGCTTTTTGTGTGTGTGTGTGTGTGTTTATTTTTAAGATGCTTTGTGTTTACGTTATTAATGAACTGAAATTTGAAAGACAGCAAAAAATAAAGAATTGAGATTCAACTAACCAACCATTGCACTAGATTGGGTGTTTAAACTTCTAATGCCTAGTGCATTACACAAGAAGTATAGTGTGTTTTGTTTTTTGTTTTTAAGAAATTTGAAAAGTGTAATAGTGCACTTATCTAATCTGGTGATTCACTCTCAACTCTCGTATAAGTCTCTTTAGATTGCCCCTCTCCTATAAAGTAGGAGTAGGTTAAATAATTACCATTGTACATAAAAAAAAAAGAGAAATTCAACTAATTAAAGACTCCTCCTCTTCCATAAAATTGGAGTAGGCTAGATAATTGCCGTTGCAAATAAAAAAAAAATTCAACTAATCAGTATACGCAAGACTTGCATAATTTCTGTTTAGCTTTCAAGAAGAAGTATGCCATGTACTAATGCTTAGGAGATTGGTAGTTTAATTAACTACTCACTCAAATATATCTTTAAAAAAAAAAAAGATAAGAAGTATGGTATTTTTAGCTAGAATTAAATATTTCCAATTTCATAATTAGTAACTTAATCTAATTTTGATCTTTTGGTTTTGTATTAGTATTTCTACAAAGGCAATGACATTTTTCGTATAGTGTGACGCCCTTTGCAAAACATTTTCCAAACATCAATCTTTTTTATTATCCAAAAAAGCATCAATATTCTTTTATGTTTATTGCGCGCGTGTGTGTGTGAACAAACCTTAAATTCCTTCTGCTTTTGCCTTTGCATTAAAGTATGGAATAAATTTAATGTCCTTAATATTGGTCTCCATTTGGAGTTTACTACCCACCTATAAATCACTTTTTGAACGTGATGCCTAACAAGTCAAGTGTGTTTGGATTGTAAGTTATTTGAAATATTTTTACTGTAGCACTTTTTCTGATGTGATGTATGTGAAATAAAAAGGTGTATTGGAAATTGTAATGGTGATGTAAGCAAATATATTTGGGCAAATAACTTACAATCCAAACAATAGTCATCATTTTTGGCTTTTTTCTACAATTATTAAATAAGGTGCCTTAAAGTAAACAACAGTACCCTTTGTTAGTGGTTAATCCATCATTATCATTTACCAACATTTGTCGACAACTAGTACTTTAGTAGTTTATGCATAATCTACCCTTCAATGCTGATTATGAAGTAGTAATTAATCTTATTTCAAACAAGATGTCTGCTTTTCTTCTTACCCTACATTAAAAATGTTTGTCTTTTTTAGTCAACATACTAACTCATAATTTTCACTACTAGAAAGATCATGTAATGTGTCTAATCTTGTAAGCTAGATATCGGAATAATTGATAATTGTTAGTTTTACTTGGGAGGTTAAGTTAATTAAGATAGTGGAACCAAATGTTTTTAAATTTCCTTATTGAACCATTATCTTGTTTCAATCAAATAGGAAATGAATTCAAATAAACAAAGAAAAGAAAAAAGAAGAAGGATAAAATGTTTGGTCATATTGAGTTTTTAAAATATTGCTCTATGTTATCAAAAGTTGCAATGAGCTTGCAAAGATTATTTTATCAATGTACCCTTCAAATGGTTAAGGCACCATATTAGCCCCTCCATCCAAAAATTATCAATTATCCAAGGTCAAATGAGCTCCACAAAACCGAAAGGCATATCAATAAAATTTTCCATCTTTTTACATGCAGTTTTTAACTTTGAGAATGGTAGATTCTCCTTTGGCCAATTTAGACATTCACTTCCTCTTATCCTGCAACTTGTTTTCCAACATCAAACCCAATGTCCATATTAACTGCCCTTTTTTCCTGCATGAGTTCCTAGCCTTCTCTTGGAATCATCAGCTATTATGCCTTCTTGTCTTCTCTAATATTCTCCACATTTTTTTTCTTTTAAGACCTTACCTGAGATGAGTCAGGTGTGCGCTTATTTAGTAAATTTGGGCACAAATTAATATCAATTCAGATAATGTCTTATGAACTATTCAAATATCACATGAGAAACCAGTATAGGGTGACACTGAAGAGTGTCACAATTACACTGCCAGTGTAGTACTGTCAATGAGGTTGAGCCAATCCAAACTCATTCTGATTTTAGCTAAAAAGTTTAATTATAAGAAAATTCTAGAGTTTTTTTAGGATATTATTATTTCAATTGTATCTCTCAATGAAAATAATATTTTTAATTTCAAATCTGTAAAGTTACTAAAATCTAAGGGCCAATAACAATTTTTTTACCATCCAATAGTAATTGAAATTGAGGGGATGATACCAAAAAAATAAAAATAAAAACTGCGGAATCTTCCTTAAGATGTTTCCTGATGGAACCCTTACACTTCAATCAAACGCAACACATGATAAGGACATATATGTCATTTCGTGTTCTTTAAAGTAACAAGAATCAATGATAATGTAGGACAAAATGGTCAATTTACTGTCAAGAGACCGTCATCCTAATCTAGAACAAATCATTAGAGATATCTTGGTCTCAGTGACGCATAAAACGTTTTGTTATAAGACCAGCAGATCTAATATACCTCTTCAAGAAGGGGGGATGATTTGAGAAACCACGCTAAGGTTTCTGATAATTTCACTTAATATCCCTTAAGTTTCGAAATCTACATTTACTTCCCTTGTTCATTTAAAATAACAATAATAATCTTATTATTTTAATAAAACCCCCCTTTTTGCCATGTTTATACAAGAGATGATTCTCTTATATTTCATTAGAAATATAGAAAAATTATGAATGATCTGTCTAACCTTTATCTCGATCAAATGTTAAACTAATAATTTTTTTTGATAACTTTTAATATTATTTAAATTTTTTTTGTATCAAAATCAAGATAAATAAAAATAACTAAAAACAAATAGTTTAAAATCACTAAAATATGGTAGATCCATCACTAAACTAGTCCAAAAATTTTTCTTAAAAAAAAACTAGTCCATAAATTAAA